>NW_023270316.1:60297943-60500191 GCF_011800145.1 Mirounga leonina | reverse complement strand
GGGGGGGAGGATGGGTTAGCCTGGTGATGGGTATTAAAGAGGGCACATACTGAATGGCGCACTGGGTGTTATACGCAAACAATGAATCATGGAACACCACATCAAAAACTAATCATGTAATGTATGGTGATTAACATAACATAATAAAATTTAAAAAAAAATAAAGAGGCAAAAAGTACAATAGCAATTCCATTCAGATGAATACAAAACAAAACAAAAACAGTTTTAGGAAGCTCTGTTCACCTTCTAGACACTTCCTGTGACTTGACTTTTTTCCCCTTTTTTAAAAAAATTGATATATAGCTGACATGTAATGTTATATTAATTTCAGTTGTACGACATAATGAATGATTCAATACATGTATACTGGGAAATGATCACCACCAACTTGTAACTTGTGCTCTTGATGTTCTATCCCAAGCCTGCTCTTAAGTATAATTATAATACACTTTAAAAGGTGAACGTGCCCCGGGCAGCGGTAATCAAACATGAAGCAACAACTGGGTAGTCCCGCCTGAGAATATACTGTGCCTGGTGAAGGTGCAGAGAGAGTGACCGGCAGCAGCACTGGGAGCTGGCCGGAAATGCAGGATCCAGGCCCCGCCCTGCACCTCCTGGACCAGCATCTCTGCAGGCGGGCCCCAGGAATCTGCGATTTTCATGCCTGCTGAAGTTTGAGAAGCACTGGCAGAGGGAATGTCTAGGCCCCTACCGGGTCCCTCAGAAAAGGACAGGGGACAGCACAACCAACATGCACTCATGAGTGAGATGTGTCTAGGATCATTGCCAGCCCCTGACCCAACTCCCACCCCCCCATCTGTTGCTGGTAATAACTGGGAGTGGCAGTTACCAGATCTAAATCTCAGGGTGTGCATCTGCAGCGTCAGGGTACATATGGTCCCCTTTGGTAGAGATGCCAAGAGGGTAAAGTAAGGTACTGGAGTGCAGTTAGCCCCAGTAGCACCTTCTAAGCGAGCAATTAATATTTATGATCACATCATGATTACTTCTTGGCTAAATTCTTCCCTGTCAGCTCATACCCAGGCAAAAAGCTGACCAACTGGAGATGGTCTGCCCATTTCTGGGAGCTAGGAGCAGAGGCACCATACTACTGCTGTGTGTGTCTTTGGCTTTCCCAGAGACGTTGGCTGGCCCCTCCCTTCCTCTTCCAGGCTCCCCTCAGAGAAGGCCGCTCCCATGGCCTGATGGAGGGGCAGCGGGGCTCCTGTCAGCATGACTGCTGTTCTCTGTATGGAAGAGAAACAGGCCCTGGCATGAGGGGCAGGGAGAGGCCAGGGGAGGCCATCCACACTTCCTCTTTGCCCTCTGCCCAGTGTTCCATGGCTCAAGTCCCACTGGAGTAGGCCGGCATATACCACGGCCCAGCGAGTGCTCCCCTCTGCGCCTCCCGGCCCAATCTCCTCCTCTGGGTCCTGTTCACTGTGCATCCCTCCTTGTCCTCCATCTCCTCCTAGCAGCCGTGCCCAGGCTTTCTGCTGTTCAGTCTGCCTCCACTGGGCAGGCCCGAAACCATCCCAAGTCTCCCCCTTCTCCCCCCTTCCGTCTTTCCTTCTTTTATGCATTCGAACACCAAGTGTTGGATCTGTGCCAGACACTATTCGGGGCATGAGGGATACACCAGTGGGCAAATCAGATAGAGTTTCTGCCCTCAAGGTGCTTACGTTGAGTCAACATAGAGCATTCTAAAAGGAGGAAGAGCAAGCAGGGCCGGGAGCAGGGCTGCTGGTGCGTCTGCGCTTGAGAGCACAGGGGACAGGGTGGCCGGGCAGGCTTGCTCGTGAGGGCACACGGAGTGGAGACCCGAGGGGCCTGCGGGGGCAGCCACGTGGCCACTGGGGTCGGGGTGGGGAAGGGCGGTGGTGGCCCAGGCAGAGGGGACAGAGAGGCCCAGGGCATTCTGAAGGGTGGACAGCGAGGCAGGGGGCTGGGCAGAGTGAGGCGGGAGAGGCGAGAACAGCGCAGCACTGGGCCTGCTGGCCACCCGGGGAAGCAGCTCATATTGCACGTGGGACGGGACGGGCAGCCCCCCAGGCTCTGGGCCGAGGAGGTGCAGGTCTCACTTATGCTTTGAAGGGCCCTCCAGCTGTGCAGTGGAGAATGGGCTGCAGAAATAAAGAGCCGCTCAGGGGCTCCTGGGGCAACGCCAGTGGCCAGTGGCGGAGGCGGCGGTGGCGAGAAGCGTGCAGATTCTGTGTGCATTCTGCAAGTGGAATAAACACAGGAAAACCTCAAAATGACTCTGGCATTTTTGTCCTAAGCATCCGAAGAATGGTCTTTTTTTTTTTTTTTTTTTTATGATTTTATCTATTTATTTGAGAGAGAGCAAGAGTGAGAGAGAGAGACAGCACAAGTGTGGTGAAGGGGAGAGGGAGAAGCAGGCTTCCCGCTGAACAGGGAGCCCAATGTGGGGCTCGATCCCGGGACCCTGGGATCATGACCTGAGCCGAAGGCAGACGCTTAACCAACTGAGCTACCCAGGCGCCCCTAGTTTGCCTTTTCTTGTGTTGGTTTCTCCCCAGATGCCCCCCTGCCCTCTGATGACAGCGCAGAACCCTGACCGCTGCCCCAGGGTCCAGCAGCTCTGCCTGGGCCTTTGTGCCTGTTGCTGTCCTGGGGCTCCCCTGGATATCCCAGACCCATGGCCACCCTCAGCTCAGCTCAGGCATCTGTTCTGCTAAGAAGCCTCTCGTGACCCTGTGGCCCCTGGCCAGCATCAACCAACCCACCCTTTGTGTAACGACAGCTACCGTTTCCTGGTTCATGGGTGCTGGGTGGCACCTCAAAGGCATTCTTTCTATGTGTCTGAGTAACTCTGCAAGGCAAGAATTAGCATCCTAACTGTTCAGATTAGAAAACAGTCTCAGCAATGTAATGTCACATGCCTGGTGACACTCAGCTAGTAAGTAAGAGAGTTAGGGTCCAACCCCAATACATCTGACTGCAAAGCCTGTGCCACGCACTGCCCTGTAGGAGTACTTTAAATCACAGCACCTGGAACATTCTGCTGGATTTTTTGGTTTGCATGACTGCTGCCTCCACTGGATGGTGAGCTGCTGAAGGGAGTAGGGAGGGACAGTGTTGGTACAGAGGGGTTGTCCAGTAAATGTTGGCCAAAGTTTCTTCCTTCAACATGGGATCACAACCCAGACATAAGAGGTTATAGGGTGGTTATGCACCCATTTGAGATTCATGGCTCTAGGCCCTCTTCCCTAACCTCAAATTCATTCATTCATTCATTTGACAATCTAGTAGTAGAGACAGATAATATACAAGAAAACAGATACATGTACAAAATAATTTTGGATAGTAGTAAGTGAAAAAAAAAAAAGATAATACAATAGGGAGTGCCGGGTCAGAGAAAGGGAGCTACTTTAAGTGGGGCAGACAGAGAAGGCGTCTGTGAAACCTGAATGATGAGAAGGAACTTGCCATGTGACGATCTTGGAGGAGATCATTCCAGGTGGACAGAACAGTAGGTGCAAAGGTCCTGAGGCAGGAGTGAGCTTGCTACATCTGAGGAACAGAAAGTAGGCCAATGTGGAAGGCATAAGGAGCAAGACGGGAGGGAAGTGGGAGATAAAGGTTGAGAGGTTAAGTAGTGGCCAGCTAATATAAAGCCTTAGGCCTTGGTGAAGATCTGGAAGGAACTGCAAGAGCCACGAGAAGCCTCTGGAGAGTCTTAATCTTGAAAGAGATCTGATGCACATAAACACATGCACACAAACTGTGCTTGGGGTCCAAGGACGGCAGGTTCAAAATTTCTGCTGTAGAGTCTAGTTCTGGAGTGCATGGGGTGAATCATAATAAAACAAGCCTCACTTCAACGTTTGCTCTGTTCTTTCCAACCTCATAGAGTAGAAGAATGATGTGCCATAGCCTCACAAAGAGCAAGCCTTTCTCTGCTTTCTTAAAAAATGAGTCTCACCCTGTGCATTGTTGGCAGAAGGAGAAAACGGTACAGTCGCTACGGAAAACAGTATGGTAGTTCCTCCCCACAAAAAATCAAACACAAAATTACCATCGGACCTGGCAATTGCACTTCTGGGTACATGCCTGAAAGAAATAAAAGCAGGAACTCCAACAGATATTTGTACACCCATATTCATAGCAGCATTATTCACAATAGCCCAAAGGGGGACGCAACTCCAGTGTCCATCAACAGATGAGTGGATAAACCTAATGCGGTATATTCTTAAATGGAATATTAGATTTAGGAAGGAAGGAAATCCTGACCTGTGCTAACACATGGATGAACCTTGAGGACATTATGCTGAGTGAAATAAGACAGTTATGGAAAGACAAATACTGTATGATTCCACTTATGTGAGCTACCTAGAGCAGTCAAATTCATTTGAGACAAAAAGCGGAGTGCTGGTTGCCAGGGGCTGGGGGTGGGAGAAGTGGGGGTTGTTTAACGGGTAGAGTTTCAGTTTTGCAAGATGGAAAGAGTGCTGGAGCTTGGAGATGGTGGTGGTGATGTTTGCCCAAGAGTGTGAATGTACTTAACTGAACTGCACACTTAAAGATGGTTAGGATGGTTAAGTTTTATTGTTATGTGTATTTTACCCCAGTGGAACATTTTTACGAAGTCTCTGGAGCCCACTCAGTCCCTCAATTGCATCCCCATCAGCATCTGTCTCCCTGCCCTCAACAGCGTTGGTGTTCCGGGTATCCCGAGATGGACTGTCTAGTCAAGCCCCTCGCGCTATGTGAAGAAGACAAACTAGTTGGTGTGGATGAGACCTTAAAATCTCTCCAGCGAAGAAAGTCCCAGATGTTGAGCCTGGCAACCCTTAACAATTCTGTGTCAGATTTCTTGCCTTTTAAATCTTACTTAAATCTGTTTGTTTTAAACTAATTTCCTCTTTTGCCTTATGCAGACACAAAGAACAGCTGGTGACCATCCTCTATGGAAAGAGACGTCCAAAGACTTAGACGCCATTGTTAAATTACCTTGTTTCTCTGACGATGCAGAGCCACCCGCTTTCAACATCTCCCAGCCTACAGCTGCAGTCACATTCTCGTTGTGGGACTGAGCTTTGGGCCCTCAGCTGTGCTTTTGTCTGTGTGTCTGGGGGGACCCCGAATCATTTCTTAAGGAAAGCTTTGGCCCAGCCCACGGCATTCCCGTGGCAGGCCTCCAAAGGAGGCAGGTAGCCTTCCACTGAGGCCTGGGCCCTTATCAGGTTCCTGGGAACTCTCTAAGATGATGTCAGCACACGACTCCGATTGGCTGAGGTGCAGGACCTGTGACTCGCTTGACCAGCTCCAGGGCACAGGTGGATTACAGGCACTTGGCAGGGAACAAGAAAGCCGAGCTCACCGTTCCTCACTAGGTACCAAAAGCCTGCCTAAGAGAAAGCAGATCTGGGGAGATTCTCTGAGGATGTATCCCTCCCTCTGGGATGAAGCCCAGTCCTTGGGAGCGGTGGGGACCGCTTTGTTTTGCCCACCCTTCCTCTGTGCAGTGGTTTTGCTGCACCACGCTTGGCCAGGCAGCCCGGCCCACTCTGCAGGCACCATATAAGAAAGAGGCTGAGAGGCCTTGGTGCAGTTATTCTAGAGGGACTGTTGAAGGTGGGCTGTTGACTCCACTGTGGACACAGGAAAGTGGGGGCACTGCTCCCAGGACTCAGAACCAGGAGTACTTGTGCATCTTAAACATGGTGTATTTTTACCTCATGGACCCTAAATCCTATCGCTGATGATTTTACACTTTGTTTCTGCTGCTAGAGAACTTCAAGTCAAATATGGGGACTATTGCTGGGAAGAATGTTGTCCAACAGAACTTTCTGTAATGGAAATTTTCTATATCTGTGCTACCCATTATGGTAGCCACTAGCCACATGTGGTTTAGTAGGACAGAGAAAATGTCTTAGAAATGGATTTAGTAAGACAGGGCAACTGAATTTTCCATTTTAATTAATTCAAATTTTAAATTTAAATGGCCACACGTGGCTAGTGGCTACCAATTAGCTCTAGACACCATATGGGAAATGCATGCGTTTTGGATGTCACTTTTGGTTCATCCGACTTTCCTATCAATATATTCCATCTACTTCAAGTCCCTTTGCTGTCTGATTATTTTTATTAAACTTTTTGTCAGCTATCCTCAATCTTTTTAAAATGTGAGATCTACTTATAAGTACAAAAAAAAGATAACATACGCACATTCCCAATTTCTTTGACTAGGTACTTCTTCCCCCTTTTGTGCAAAATAGAGTAATTAATGTTCATTTAAGGGAAGGGTGTCATTTACAGGAAGGGCGTCCCCAACAGAAGTTGGGGAGAGGCCTTCTCTTCTGTTTCTTTGTTCTGTTTCTTCAGCTGGGTGCTGCTTACACAAATGTTCAATTTGTATAAATTCATTGAGCTGTGTATTTATGATGTATGCACTTTTCCATATATTATTTATACTATTCTTCAATAAAAAGTAAAGGGAAACATATAAAGAGAACCTGTTGGGTCCAAGGCACAATGTTAGTTTAGCTCTACGGGATATGGAAAGATTCACAGAACATGGACCATGACTCCAAAAAGCTGCACTTTAGCATCATCGAGCATTAATGCAAATTTCTGGGATGCATTTTTCCAGAGGGATCTTGGGCAACTTCTGATGCTAGCAACTCCCCACCCTCCTCTTCCTTGCTTTCCTCCCCGGATCAGACAGTGCCAAGAAAGAGTTTTAGGAGGAGGAAGTCTTTCTTTCCATCTTAACAGATCTTAGTCAAAAACATTCCAAATTCTTATAAAAGGCTGAGTAGCCCCCAGAAAAAACCTTTAATCTTTATTGTCTTCCAGAGGAATTAAATCAGAGGAGGAGGTGGCTGGAATATGGAATGTTCATGGGGCAGGATGAGGAAATAAAATTCAATCTATATTTTAAGCAAGCAACTAAAAACTACCAACCAAGATGTGTTCCAGCGTATAACTCTGCTCAACTGAACAAAAACATTTATATTAAAAATTATAATTGAAAATATAACTCGGGAAACATACACTGCTAAGGACGATGTGGTTAAAAGGCATTCTCTCAATGGGGTCCCTCTCCATGACTTAAATATCTTAATTTTTTTTTTTAAAGATTTTATTTATTTATTCATGAGAGACAGAGAGAGAGACAGAGGCAGAGCGAGAAGCAGGCTCCCTGCGGAGCAGGGAGCCCGATGCGGGACTCGATCCCAGGACCCTGGGATCATGACCTGAGCCGAAGGCAGACGCTTAACCGACTGAGCCACCCAGGCGTCCCTTAAATATCTTAATTTTGCTAAAGACTGAGACATAAATTTTTATACTTAAAAGTAAGTTAAAGAGCCAGGCAGGTGCATATTTCATGCTAGAGCAGAAGGTTGCTCTCTGCAGTGATTCAGTCCCAGTAACCTGTATAAATGGCCATCATCAAGAATTACGGGGGGGCTATTAGTCATTTCTGTCTACATTAATTTACCTCCTCGACATATTACTATATTGAACAAAGGCCTGCATTCTTGAGACCCAAGATACAAATCTTTTTTCTTACTCTTTTCACACTTTAATGCTCGAACTTCAAAAGCCTCCACCTGTACAGATTTTATAACCATTTAAATGTGTGAATCTTCTTTGAAATATTCTTTCACTGGTTCCTTTGAGCACAGCCCAGGCCAAGCTTTTATACTTTGTTCTTTCACTTACGTTATTACAGGCATCGAGCGAAAAAGTATTCTAATTACTGCCAAAAAAGAAGAAGTGCCTTCAAAACAATCACATTCATTTTGGTCTTTTAGTATAAACAAAATCCTTCCATTTACTTTTACTTATTCAACTGCATTATATTTTGTGTACGGCATTGGGAATCTTCAAACACAGAAGAATTTTGTTCTCACACTTCAAAACAGACTATAGAGCAAATGCAAGCTAGCATTCAGTTCACTGAATAAACTGATATTTAGTTTCTTATCCTTATAGCTCAAAGGAAAATCAGAAAATTATCTGTGTCCTATAAACAGTAAATGTCTCAGAGGAGATCTTTCTGACTTGAGCAAAGTGGCCCGGCTGTAGTTTTAACCAGTTTTTTGACATGTGCCAAGTTCTCACTTCATTTTGTGATGTGTGGATTACAGTTCTGATGTTTGATGCCAAAATCAAGAAAAATTACGAAGCTGTGGTTTGAGTGATTTGAGTAACTACCTGTGATTTCAGTAACAACGATCAGCACCTTTCAAGATAATGGCCCTTAATGCACTATCAACCTTCTCCTTCCAGGTAGCCAAATGGGAAAACGGAGATGCCCGAGCCAGATGTTTAAAAAAAACAAAAAAACAAAAAAACCGAAGTCCTATATGCTTGGAACTGTTTTACATGCTAATTCCAGAAAGCCTGGGTTTAGAAAGCATTTATTAGGTCGGGCCAGGTGTGGGACATTCTTAAGTCTATGTGCTGAATTTTGAATTCTCGAATATGGTAATTAATGATCCTGAAAGAGTGTGAGGCAACCACTGGAAGGATGGGAGGAGAAAGGGGTCCAGGAACTGAGTGAAGGATTAACCACAGAGTAACAGGGCAGTCTACTACATCCATTCCCTTAAAATGTACTCATTCACCTCTTCCCAAGCTTACTGAAACCAAAAACTCCAAAGGCATCGCTTACTTCTTAGAATATTTATGAGAAAGTAATTTTTTAAGTGATCACTGGATTTTAACAACCTACTTACTGCCTAGCAGTAGAAGGGTGGACGGGTGGATGGTGGGGAGGCACGAGAGGGAAGAAGGAGACATCTATCTTCTCTCAATATATTCTACAGTTTTCTAAGAGCTGGGTTTTCCTGAAGGTCCTTTGTGGAAGTGAAGAATACACTGGTAAAAACTCCCTAAGTGTGAGGGAGTAGATTCAGGAATCTTAAATAACAAGGTCCCTGGGTTACAAGCTCATCTGCAGTCCCCGGGAGCCACAAGAATTCATGGCGGCTCAAACAGCAGGTGAAGAGGCGCGCAGAGGACCTGGCAGTTGCTTGCTGAGGCATACAGCCAAGGCAGTGCAGTGAAAACAACCAACGCAAAGAGCCCTTGATGCCTCTTCTGTTTAGGCAGCGTTGGGACACCTTGACTTTGTCTGAGAGCCAGACAGGGGGCCACGGATCCCTCCTTTTTCTTAACTCATTGCTCTTTACCAGGTACTGGGGTAACTGGGGTTTCTGGCACAGCCAACCCGCTTGTTTCTCTGTTCCCCAACCCCCAAGAGACAGGGAGGTAGACACAGACAGACAGACAGACTTCCCCCAGGTACCTGCAGGAGGATCTTGTTCCCATCGAGGTCCTCCGTCTGCCATCGGCCCTCACTGATGGGGCTGCAGGGGTTGGGCAAGAGAGGCACGAGCTCACCAATGTCCTTGACCCGGAACTCCAGCACCGAGGAATCGGTGGGGACGGGGGTCTGGTCACAGGGCAGCCTTTTCAGGGAGAACTGGATGTCCACATCCAGATTGGAGAAGATGGGGAAGATGCAGAAGTCCGTCTTCCTCTGGCTGGGGCTGCGCCGGAGGATCAGCTCGTAGAACTTGAGGATGTCGGCGTAGTTGTCGTGGCGACAGTAGATGGTGAAGCGCACGATTTCCTTGCCGTAGTGCACGGGCCGGATGGCCCACAGCGGGGTCCCGGGGGCCAGCGTGAAGAAGTCCTGGCTGCAGGGCAGGTAGGGCAGGAACCTGCCAGGCACGCGCTCCGTGTGGTGGTGGCGCCAGGGCGGCCGCTGCAGCGTGCGGTGCAGTTGCAGGATCTGCTCCTCACCGTACTCCTCCTGAAGGAAAAGAACCACGGCCAGCGCCGGCTGCGCCACCTTCCAGGGCTTCCGCCGCCGCCGGGATGCCCGCCTTTCCGAGACCCGGAACAGCTGCAGGTCTGGGTGGATCCAAGCCAAGACCTTGTCGATGGCCTCCTGCAGGGGTTGGGATTCCCCCGGGTCTGCAATGATGTGGATGCTAACCAGGAAAGGGTCCTGCGCCTCCTCCACCGAAAGCTCACCTGGGGGCACAACAAGAAAAACAAATGGTGACTGTCATTAAAAGTGTCCTGTGATGACAAGCAAGGCAGTGACAGGAAGAGAAGCTAAGGGCTAACTGAACTGACTCCGCGATCATTACGATTTTTGGATCCCAAGTTTGCCCACAAAAACGCTGGCAGCCCAAACACGAGAGAAGTATTATTGCTAGGAATAGTCCCCAAACTGGGCAGGGCTAGGAGAACCCCCCGTACTGCACCAGGTTGAGTGCACTTCCTGTTATGCAGCAGAAAGTCAAATCTCCACTGATCTGGAAGGGATAATACGGCCAATAGAGAAGATGCTGTCTCATTCAGGGTATACCATTTAATATTTCCCAAAGCAACTGCCGTGCCTTACCCCCCAAATGGTCCCTCTACCACTGCACTCCTCGGATTTGCTTATTGCATTGGTTTTTCTTGTTCATTCACTTCACAAACATTTATGGAATCCTTTCTTCACGCCTCATCCTAGGTGCCGTGCGGACAGATAAAGCCCTGGCTGGGGAGGCATACGGCCAACGGGGGACTGATGCTGGGGTGATCTGGTCGTGACCATCTTGCTGCTGGAAAGAACGACACGGAGGAACATGGGGCTGAGGCGGGGCGGGAGGCCCAGTGTTTTTGCTGAGGCCGCTTACTGGGGCTGTGGTTAGGGCTGGGGGAGCATGGTGGGACCACTGCTGCCTGTGGAATGCTGTCTTTGGGCTTCTCCTCAGGCCACGTCCACTCAGAAGCCCACACATCTTGAGTGGGTTGTTTACCCTCCCAATGTCTCTGGCAGAAAGAACATCTGGAAGCACTGAATTCCAAGGGTGAAGTTGACCATTTAACTTGGCAACACTATCCCACAGGGTGAACGGTCTGCTGGCCACACTGGCGTATTTCTAATTCAGAAATATTCAGCCTATTTTCTCAGATAACATGATCAGAGGCTTGTTCTTTTAAAAGATGGCTCTATTTGCATCTTTACAGGCTTTACGACTCATCCAAGTGAAATCAAGAAATCTTTAAGTCTACTGTGACTTGGGGGGCTAGATTCACCTAGAATGTAGATCTGCCATCACACACATGCCTCACAATGTCCACTAGGGTATCAGGTAGAAGTCACTCACGCAGTCAATAATGTTTGAGAAGTGTGATGTGCTTTTAGGAACAATAACCTCAATCAATTTACAGGATAAATAATTTCTTTTTCTAGCTTTGCAAGACATGCCAAATGAGCTTGCAGGTATATTTCATCATATTCATCTGTGATAACATAGTTTCAATTTTGTTGGATCAAAACCTGTCTGAATTGTCATCTCAACTCTGTTAAATTATTTCACTTGGGAATAGTTAATTCAGTTTGTTGTTGCCTTTCTTATGTACTCATTTATTTACACATTTGTTGAGCAATCAATATGTATCAGGCACTGGAGAGACAAGGCAGCTCGTATCATTGAGTCTTATGGGAGTCTGTTTACATAGACTCTGGTGTGAATCGTGCTGCTCCCTTAGAGTTGTGCAGTGTACAACCTGCACACCCACAGCAGTAGCCCTCTGAAGAACCATAAGCCACAAATAACTTCATAAACACAGTCATAAAAAATTAAAATTCAATCTGATATGTGCCTATAGGAAATACAGTAGAGTAGCATTTTAGGCAGGGGTTGGATTCTAAAGTCACCCTGAAGTAAAAATTACCTAGAGACAATATTACCCCTGAAAGTCCCTTGAATTTCCAATATAGTATTGAAGGTCCTACTTGCAGCAAGACAATGCAGCCAGATAGGTGTTCCTCTGGCTGAACACCAGATGAAACAGCAGGCTTGCTGCATGGCTTGTGTTATAAAAGAACAGTCTTGTATCAGTAAGCACTAGACCCCCACTCAGCAGGCTGTGCCTTTCACCCTACAAGAGGCTTCCGAAACATAAGGATGACCAAGGTAACAGCAAAGTCAAATCTCAGTACTTCCATGATCATGGACTAGAATGGTAGGTGGCATTGTTCAACCCCTGCCCCCTCTGGCTGAGCATGTAGTCTTGAATTTGTACGAGTTAAATATGAGCATGATGTAATTCCAATTTACTACCATGGGACAAAGGAAGGAGCAACGTTTCCTCCAGAGTGCTTCTGGGGAGGTTTTTCTGGAGGAGGCACCACGTGAACTGGGCCTGGAAGGGTAAACAACATCTCACTCATAATAACCTTCAAACGTGGGGGAGACCACTGCAGGAAGAGGGAAGATGGTTTACGAAGGCACAGAACTGTGCAAAAAAACAAGCACATTTGGAAGGGGGTGGTGAGTAATTCTGAAACATGGCAACAGATGCAGTGGGAAAAATGGACTAGCACCAAGTTATACGGGGCTTCAGCTCAATTTGGTAGTGATAAGGGGCAGTGGAAAGTTTCAATAAAGGGACGTGGGGCGCTAGTCGGGGGAGCAAAGGAAGAAGTCAGAAGATGAGTAAACAGTCTAGACAAGAGATCACCAGGACTTGGCAGTGGAGGAGATTGCATTATTGGCCCTCATTCTTTATCTTGCCCTGTCTCCTTGCTCTCTGCCATGGGACTTTATAGTTCCTCCCATTACTGGGTGAAGTGCATTTCCCCACCCTTTGACTTCGGACACCGTCGACCATATGCCTAACTGTGGCCAACAGAAAGACACAGTGGTGACGTGTGTTTGGGCCTGCCTTCTTGTGCTTTTGACATGTCCATGAGGAGCTAGCCCATTGGTGCCAGAAAGCAGGAGGAGATATACATGGATCACAGCCGCCCGAGCTGAGCCCAGCCTGGATCAGCCAATCTCAGACACCCACAGAAACATGGTAAGAGCCACCTAGCTGTGCCTGGTCTAGAGCAGCTGACCCAAGACATGTGAGGAATAAGAAATGACTGTTGTTTAAGCCACTGTTTGGGGGTGGCTGTTATACAGCAATACTCACAGGTACAGGAGGAGTCGGTGGGTGTACAGAAAAGGCACAGATTCACAGGCTAATTAGGTGGCACAGGTGACTTGGCTTGGAGCCCACAGTCCTGGGGTGGGGAGCAGGAAAAGCAGGAGAGGAGCATACCTTGATGTTTCTGGTTGGATCCTGATGCGTAAGTAAGAGATACAGAAGAGAGGAAGCAGGGCAGATTTGTGGGTAAAGATAAGGAGTTCCACTTTGGCCATGTTGGCATGAGATGCCGGAACGACTTCCAGGAGGGATGTCCTGTTAGCAGTGGGACCTGTGCACTGCTGAGCTCGTGGGCTGAATTTTAAGGATGCATCAGTTACTTTAGACTGTATTCTTACTTTTATGTGGTTATCTAATACATGTGTGCCCCCATATAAATCTTAATCAATGAAAATTCGTTGTGATGGTTTAAAAAACAATCAGAATTCCTGGACTCTTGTGGTCCTTCTCTTTGTTTGCTCTTCTGCTCACCTGACTACTTCCTGTTTCATTGAACATTAGCACCATTATCAGCAGGAGGTGCGGTTGAAACAAAAATAGTGACAAGGCAAACCAATGCGATTTTCCACCAGTCAGTAACTCCAGGAAAGGTAAGAAAAAGTACCACAATCAAATGAAATGCATATTTTGCTTTTTCATGGTGGCCTGATCTCCCAACAGTGGGGACATGTGATTTTGCTAAACATTAATGAAAGCTCAGTTCAAATGGAAAGAGGTGGAAAGGCTCTGAAGGATTTGGGGGATGAAGAAATTTATTTGAGAAAATTGGAGATGATTTCTGTGAGAGGAAAAAAGGACATACGGAGTCGAAAGAATGTTTGGGAAAAGACATTGTCAGAGCAGTGAGGCAGCCCCATTAAGACCTTGCGCCTGTTCTCAGGGTGTGCGCATGGCCACGTACACGGAGAGACGTTAGCTTAACACATGCATGATGTTCACTGTGGTCCAGCACTTTCTCCATGTTCTACATATATGAACTCATTGAATCCTTAGAACAACCCTGGGGGGGGGGGGTGCTATTATTGTTCCCATTTTAGAGAGCAGAAAATCGAGGCACAGAGAGGTGAAGTAATCTGCCAAGGTCACACGGCATCTGAGGTCTGCGTGCACAATCACAACGGTTCTGTAGAGAAGTGTGCTTACCCTCTCATCTGTATTTATTTCATAGCAGAATGAGCAGCTGCCCCTCCCCATCGTTTCTGGCCACGTTGCTACGGCCTCACCCCTCTCTACTGCACTCCTGCCTCCTCCTGCCTGGCTGGCTTCTCAGCCACCAGCCAATAGCTTCCTGTCTTGGACACCCATTTACATCTCTTTCGTCTGGCCCTGGGTGTCTAAGGAAGCATAACCCGGAAACTGCCTCCCCAGTGGTACACACCCAGGTCTTTTTATGAGCACTGCCCTCTCAGGCTCGCAGACAAGCGTGAGAAGCCTGCGTGTGGAGAGGCCCCGGGTGAGGTAGCTTCTGAGTCTCCAAGACAGAGTTGTCGGGGTACTCGGTGTCAGGACACCTCTATCAGCCACACAGAGGTTTCCCAGAGAGCAGTAACAAAGGCCATGCTGAAGCCTGTGTGGATCAGTGAATGTTGACAGTTTTGCAGAAAGGCAAGATGCCCAGCCTCGGGGCAGGGTGGGGACACGGAGAAAGGCGTCTGACCAAGCACCAGCTCGCCTGGGCAGCTTGGGATGCATCCAAGAACAAGCAAGGAAGGAAGGGAGATGAAGACCTGACCCCTGAGCTCCGTTTGCACTGCATGAACCAGGGTGATCAAAGTGGCTAAAATCCTACCCCGAGAAGAATAAAGAGAATGAGTGGTGGCATTAATATACTCCAGCCATCACCAGCATGTGCCCACTGCACGAGGCCCTAAAATAAACAGGCTCAAAGAGCCCTCGTGCAGCTCCAAACCGTCACTGGGTGCTAGGGTTATATACACCCCAAAGAAAACGTGCCTCCTGGAGCTAGATAGGAAAGCAAGTATTTGAGGGGAAGGAGAGAAAATGTGAATAATTAATTGTCATGGAAAGCCTCTCCGCCTCCCTGGAGAAGCAGAGACACTGTGACAGTGGGATATGCTCTGCCTTTATCATATCTATTACACGTCTTCTTGAAGGACCTCAGAGAGCACCTGTTCACTTAGGGCAAGACACAGACCAAAAATGAACCAGGCAACAGACTTCCCCAGGGCTGGTTAGAAGAGGGGAGCTGTTCACAAATTTGCAAGTATTAACAAAGCTTTCGAGATTACTTTGTGCTTCCTGAGCAGAGAAGGAAGATTCTTTCCCATGGGATTAGAGACAATTAGATTTTTCCTTTGATAATGTGAAACAAAAACCAACTTAAAGTAAAGCAGCTGCATGAGTCAGGCCTTCAATGAGACAGGTATACTGTGAACCTGAATATTTGTTACATTTCTCCCCAATGTGTCACATCTCCTGTATATCCCTTTTGTGGTCTCTTAAGCTTAAAAGAAAACAATTTAAACAATAATAATCATGTGTTAAATTCTTATTATTTGCCAGATGCTGTCCTAAAGGCTTGACAGATATTACCTCATTTAATTTAAAGCAACACTGTGTTTTCGCCCCATGTTGCAGGGGAAATACTAACAGATCCGACAAGGGCCATCCAGCTAGAGGAGAGTGGGGTCTCCGCAGTCTGCCTGTGTGCCTTCTCTGCTCTCTGGCCTGCCATCCTTGGTTTGTGTGGCTGGGCTCTGAAACCGTGGCTTAGCTCCTTCAGGCCATGTGGACAGGAGAGTCTACGGTGAGTGGATGACCATTATGCGGGGGCAGTTTCTGGCAACCCCTGAGCTGCAGGGACATCCTAAGCTCCCGTCTGGTAAAGGTGTGGGTGGGGACTGAGGTGCTTCCGCCTGTGGACAGACATCCCGATGCCAGACCTCCCACTCGACTGCCTAAGCCGGGACTCCTCACCATCATTCTCCGCACCCCCGGGCTTCACACCAGCCTTCCCATGCGGTCTCCCACTGCTTGGTGCCTGCCAGGTTGGCCCTCCTCCCGGAACTGGCAAACTAGCGCGTGTCCCCAGAGCACTTGCTTCTGAGCAGCAGGTATGTCTGCTTGAAAGTCCAGATCTCTCATTCCAAATGGAATGCCTGGCCAACTCTTAGGATACAACAAGTTCAGAGACCTCTTTCTAGAAGTTCTGGGCAATGGTTGATGTCTCTGCCATCTTATCCACGATGTATCATGGTCAATTTGCAATTCAACTGCAATCATTTTTTTGATCAAGCAGTGTTTATTGAACACCTACTATGTGCTGGGCCCTGTAGGATACAGTGGGGAATAAAAGAATCTCTGCCTTCCTAGAACTTATAATCTAGTGGGGTGGGGGGGAGTCAGAGGATAAGCAAATACATAAGATGAAGTCAGGTAGCTCAGTGCAAGATACTTCATTGAACAAACCCGTAATGAATATGGTATATTGTAAGAGATTTCCAAGGTGGCAGCCATAACCATTTACCATCAGCTGAATAAACTGCCAGCACCAGTGCCCCATAAGCCCCCAGGAGGCTAAGGGAGTCAGACCAAGGGCACCTCCAGCTGCCGTAGGTGCTTGGTTTAGGGAATTTGGCCCTGGAGCTTGGCTCGAGATTCTCTAACTGCACATGCATGAGGCTGAATAAACTCCTTATTTGCATTTCTAAAGCCCCGCTCAATGGCACTGAACAATTCAGGGGCTTGGATACTTGGTCTGGTTGAGCAGACCCTCACGACCAAGGGGCAGAACACCCAGGTGAGGTAGTGGAATGGGTATGCCACAAAGACATGCCAGGCAGGGGCTGCCGCTGTGAAGAAAAATTAGGTCAGCAAGCAGGAGGCAGAGAGGTTCCAGAGTGGTGAATACAAACCCCACTGCATTGTGAGGTGCCACAAAAGGGCCAACCTCCCCCCATTAAGTTGCCTGGTCTTCCCAGAATGCCTGAACTAAATGCTCTCAGAGAGGGGCTTCCAAATTCCTTCTCCAGAGAGTCTATTCATCCAGAATGTAATGAATAACCTGCCTTCATCTTTCTTTTTTTTTTTATACAGTCTTTTTTTTAAAGCTAGTTTTTTGAACCTCTGAACTAATGAAAAAATTGAAGCAATTCCCTTTGCCCCTGCCCACACCTAAGATAAGATCTCAGACTTTCTCAATTCCTAGTAATTTTATGATTTTGACAAGGCTTTCGGTTGACCCGCAACTCTGGGCTGTGGAAGTGGCAAGGCTGGCCCCAGCACCAGCCCCAGCTCAAGTCAAAAGTAGATGCAGGGTGGGCATAGTGAGACCCTGATGGTAACATGGTGACAGGCAGATTTTTTAACGCAGGGGATCCAAACTGCACTCATGATATGGATAAAAAGCTTCTCTTCTCTTTGGCCTGCATCCACAGCACTGTCTTGTAATTGAAGAATTATAAGGCTGACGCGGTTAAGCCAAAACCTCTATTTTCACTTGTCAGAGGAAAACAGTGTGGAGTCTTTCCGATCCTTAGGCCTTTTATAGCTCTAACTATAGTTATCGGACTGCTCGTTCCATTCGCACCATCTGTTGCAGAAACAATGTCAGGGATCTGGATGTGTGATATACACTCTTGAGCTCGTTCGAAACCAGGACACTATTGAGAAAGAAATAATAGAGAAAGGAAGGCAGATTCTTGAGATACCCTGCATTTTCCCCCCCCACTTGAAAATGGGACATCCATTTTATTTTGTGTGACTTTCTAAATTTCGTTCTGAAACAAACCTCCGGGTGGGAAGAGGAGTGGGGAAGCCAAGGCCAGCCACTAGCCAGAGAGTCATGACAAAGACACTTCGAACTCCAACACAGCTTGACATAAATTCTGGAAGGGGACCAGAAGGTTGATATGTAATTAGAAGGTAGAAAAGCAGCTAGCAACACTTAACATATCTAGGAGTTATCTAAGTCCTTAGGACTGTAATGATTTTGAAAGTTTATGAGAAGGTAACATAGGTCTGATGAACACCAAAGTCCAATGCTTAATACTGTAAGAATAATAACTTTTATAAAGGTAAAGGGCTCAAAATGACAGAAGAGATGCTAACATTTCACACAGAATCCTTTCTTCTACTCAGTAATTTCCATGTGTTCTCAACCACTTCATATATATCTTGTCATTTTCACCAGTAGCAAAGCCATGCCAGGACTTCAATAAAATTCTACAGATTTGGAGATGAGGCAGCAGGGATTAGAATATTCCTCTTGTTTTGAGATGTAAAATATATCGATCAAAACAAAACAGACAAAAGAGGAGGATGGTAACCAAAAGCTATCCCAAGGATTTGTTCATCAATGGACCCCAGACCTCTAACACCACTAGGGCTGGGGGAAGGAATCCTCTCAATTACAGTAATTAAGATTTGTTTTACAAAGGGATTTATTCTGGCAGGATGCTGAGAAATCAAACAATAATTAGCTATTACAACTGTTCCAGGAAAAAGCACTACATAGGTGCTTATAAAATATATCCTGACTGCCACAGTAGAAAAACCAATGCTGAGATCTGGTGCTAGCTTTGCTCATGATCAAACTAGCAATGTAGGAAATGGAGCCAAGGGACTCTTTTTTTGGCTTAAAATTCAATAAAATATTCAAATGCTTGACCAATCTGAATAGGACACTGACATGGTCCTTGTTTCTGTTTCCTTAGAAATTATGTACTTTACAGCCCTTTGAAGAGCAAGCTTACTGGACATGACTAGAAAATTAGAGATGGCTGAGGCATTTAGTCCAGCCTCCTCATGTCACAGAAGTCTGGCAACTTGACTTGCAATTCAGTGGTAGATCTTGGAAGAGAACAAACATCTCCCAAATTCCCCATTTGGGGCTTTCCCTTACCTCTGAAGTGCCTCCTCTTGCTAATAGCCCCAAGGACTGCAAAGCAGGAGACATGGTCCCTTCTAGAGCTCACAACCTAACTGAGGGAGCAAGGTGTTCACACATGAGAAACATAAGAAAAACATGAAGTGGGAGATATGTTCTAAATGACATACCAGATGAATTTCAGAGAGGATAGCCAAAGTTCCCCTTTCCCACAATTTTCTTCCTGGCTTGTGGCCCTTCACCTGCAGAGTCTGGGCTGTTCATTGCTTCTGGGAGGGTGTGGGCAGATAGATCGATTAATCAAGTTTCTGAATTCATATATATTTTTCAGATCCAGCAGAGAAAAGAGTCTTGAAGGGTAAGGCTCTCTATTGCAAGGGCTGGGGTTTTGGAGACAGAAAAGGCTTTCTGAGCTAAGAAAAGCTAAAAACTTAAAGCAGAGGGCTTGCCCCATGAATCAGCACAGAAGAGCGTGTAATGCTACGGTGGCCTTTCCAACTCAGATGACACCAAGCTGGGGCTTCTGGTGGAAGGAAGAAGACTGGAAGGGACCTGACCAAAGTCTGAATTCCAGAAGGTTTCCAAGAAAGGATCATGTTCCAACACTTCTGGGCTCAGCACCGCAGGGACTGGGGTCCCAGAGCAGAACACACCTGTGCCTTCACTTGCTAGGTGTGAGGGCGACTCAGGAGTGACGTTCAACTTGATTATAAATACAGCAATTCTACTGTTACGCTTGAGCATGTGACTGTGAAAATTCCCTCCCTAACAGGAGGTTCATAGAGAGTTCTCCGTAGATAGTAGAAAGTGTTAGAATGTGACTCCGTAAGCATGCCAATTCATGGAAAGATGCGTCCAGCTTCTGAGTCCAGGTTGTGACACACACACATTTTAGCCTCACTGTGCTCCAGCCTGAGGCCATGAAACAGTAAAAATGAGTCACAGAGGAAGCCCAGCTCTCCCTGTAATGGACACAGGGAAGACTTCTCACAAGGACAGAAGAGTCTTCTGCACAACTCAGTGGCACTACCCTTTTGTACTAACAACAATGTCAGAAGATGCCAGGTGCCATAAAAACGCAAGGGGGAGTCAGAGCAGACGGAATGTTCCTTCCCTTCCATAACCAGTATGTTGTACAAAAGAGAAGTCTGATCAACATGGAGGAAGGAGAGAAGGTTTACAAAGAAGGGAAGAAGGAAGGAAGACTGGTGGGATCCTCTTTGCTTTCCTAATCAATTCTGAATATTGTAAACTTTAGTGGGTATGACCTGGCTTTTGCGCAATATTCCCCAAATACGTCCAACTTGTAACGTCATCAGAAGTTAATGCCAACGGTACTGATGTTGAATAAAGATAGAGATCGTCCACTGGAGTGGGAAATACGTTCCATAAAGCCTATGCAGAGTACTGATGGTACCACTGCCTAATGTCACAGTAAATGATACCGTTCTTTTCATGAGAAATACAGACAAGACTTCAAGTTGCGGGTCTCCAAAACCCAAGAGTCTCCCTGTCTATCACCTACTCTTCAGAGCACTTTTGCCCATTGTTACTGTGTGTGTGTGTGTGTGTGTGTGTGTATCCATCCGTATTGTTTTTCATTCACAAAAATCACCATTTTTATGAGACCCTGGTGCTTTCATCCATGCTACTGGGAGAGTGACCTGGCAGGAAGCATCAGAAGCTTGAAAAAGTAAACAACCCGTTTTACCTCAGCAATTCCACTTGAAGGAGTTTATCCTAAGGAAATAATGAAGGATATACACATAAAGACTTGTATAAAAATAATCTTGGCAATGCTGTTTATAATAATAAAAAAGTAAATATAACCTATAGTACCAACAACAGGGCACTGGTGACTATACAGAAATATAATGGAATACTATATATTCAAACTATTGTAGAAGTTTACTGATATCAAAGAAGTTCATATACGCTTAATTAGAAAATGAGACTATAAAACTATACAATACTATTTTTGCTAATAATACATATCTATAGTAATACAGGTGCTCAGAAAAAAATCGATAAAAGCAGACACCAAATTATGACTATTGACTGTTTCTAGATGGCAGGAATCTGAGTTTTTCTCTTTCTGCTAATTTGTATTTTCTGATTTTTTGACAATGCCTATATATTATTTGAATAATAATTATTATTTTAAAATTGGGGAAAAGCACCAAGCATGTTAGGAATGTGGGATGGAAACTATTGACTTGTGTTCTCTCCCTTGGTGGTTGGGGGGGGTGGGGGGGGAGTGTCCCAATGCTTCCCCTATGCTTTGATTTGTTTTATGTCAACTGTGGGGGTGGGGGGGGGAGTGTCCCAATGACCCTGGTAGACCCGCTGTCCTTGACGTGTCACACATCAGCTTCTCAGGGAAAATGTGGTTGTGAGAAGTCTTCCTTCATTTTTCTTTCATATCCTGGACAGAAATGGACAATCTCTATGTAGTTGAAATCACACAATGAAAACTTATCTTTAGAGCAAGTAGGACTACACCGTATTTTTTGGGGAATGGATGCCAGTGTAACAGCATCAAAGGACTTGTCTGTATGGTGTATTTTCTTCACCCTTTGATTTCCTGTGCGTATCTTTGGTTATTGCTTTTTTCTTATCAACTGCCAAATAGCAATATTGCTTAGCCTTTCAGGTTCCTGTGCAGAGAATTTTGGCCATACAGAACCCACACTGTCAAATAACTGTCTAAATACACTAGCTTTCAGCTCATTCATCTCAGGCTTCATTTACTACTCTGTGATCTTACAGATAAGGCTGCTGCCTGCTTCTCAAAAAAAAAAAAAAAAAAAAAAAATTCCCAAACCCACATCTCTAGCTTGCCTGATAAAGGATAAATTCTATGTTTTCAAATAAACCACTCAGTAGAGGAACACAATTTTCTTCTTTTAAATGATCAATAATTCATAATTTAAATATTTGTCAAGTGAAATTTTTTCTCACCTAGACATTATACAAATCTTAGGGCCTACAGATTATGCCCTTAAAAATTAGAATCTAGGGGCACCTGGGTGGCTCAGTTGGTTAAGCGACTGCCTTCGGCTCAGGTCGTGATCCTGGAGTCCCGGGATCGAGTCCCGCATCGGGCTCCCTGCTCGGCAGGGAGTCTGCTTCTCCCTCTGACCCTCCCCCCTCTCATGTGCGCTCTCTCTCTCTCTCTCTCAAATAAATAAATAAATAAAATCTTAAAAAAAATTAGAATCTAAAAGAAATTTGGGTAGACCGTATCTATCAGGGATTTAAGAGCAATCTTGCTGATTGGGGACATGAGCTAGATTAGTGCTCCTCAAAATTTCAGTACAAACAACTCACATGACTCAGGAGGTTGGGGGTGGGGCCTGGAATTCTACATTTCTAATAAGCTCCAGCCAGGGTGATGCTGATACAGGGGTCTGTGGACCATACTCTGAGCAGCAAGTTTTCCAGCATGGTGACTTACCTGCTCTGCCAGGCCCAGAATACCTTCCCGGGGCAGCTGACAAAATGCAGAGTAAGTGGACCCCAAGCTGCACCTGCTAGCATTCTGTGGCTCTCAGGCTGTGGTTAAGCCTCTACCCGAGTGGCTTCAAGATCCAGACTCGCCAAAACATGACACACCCACAACTGTGGCCTTTTTATTAGAGTTACCTACAGGCTGCATGCTAAGTGGCTCCAGCTCTAAGAAGAAAGTCCAGGAACATAATGAGTGTCTCAAACCTGAAGCCATGCTCGCCACAGAAAGCCTAAATGCTTGGGGGCATGGGTAGAGCCTCCACCACCAAGGCCCTCTCTCCAACGGTCAGGGCAAGCTGGAGTGAGACCAACGCATTCCTAGGAGGAGGGAAGAAGTCTTGGGGGAGGCAATGGCAGCGGCTGTACCAGTGAGTAGGTATACCAGATGCCTATTGCCAGGGAATATGATAGGGACTTCTGAGTGAAAGCTTTAATCCTACAGTGTCGGTGGAAGGCAGAGCCACAGGACACAATGGACAAGGAAATCAGACTGATCTTTCCACATGCAAGACATCTTAATGATTTCTGGTTGGTCTCTGCAGCCATGGCCACATACGGAGGAGGGCTGTGTTATCAGGGACACGGTGGTCCAACACAAGGCCACTCATGAAGAGCCTGCCTAGGGCTGCAGATTCATTCTGTGTAGTAGGTCACCCTGAATCTCCTTTGAGAGCAGTTCTGCACAGGAACATGACCGTTGTGCCAGAACATGCTCTTAAACGTACTAAAAAGGGGAATCGTTCTTATTTGGGGTTCACTTGCTGGACGCTGCAAAATTAAGTGTTCCTGGCTCAATTAAGTGACCAAGTAGAGATTCAAAACCGTGATTTCCCTCCACTCTGAAATTAGTGCTTCCCCTATGCTTTGATTTGTTTTATGTCAACTGTTGGGTTTATGAAAGTATATCAAACATCCTTAGTATCACTAATGAGCCCTCTGGAAACCGAGGAAGTAGGATATGGGCGTCGCAGTGACAGGCCTAAAATGAGTTACTTAAGATTTGTCCGATCCACCTCACAGACCATATTACCATCCATAACTTTGCCTAAAAGGCTATATGCTAAGTTAGAGAAAACTGGGGACTTTTCTTGTGATGTTTTAACTGCAACAGGAGTGTGAGGCTGGGGACGGATGGGTGGGTGTTTTGGTTTTTTTGCAAACCTGTGTCCATTGCCAACTACATACTGGTCACAGAATTATATACATGCAATGGCTAAAATTGTTCTTCATAAGGGTTAATGAATAGATCTTGGTTTTGCCTAGATCTTATGAAATAAGACCCTAAAAGAACATTTACTGAAAATCATAATGGGGAAAGTATTGTACACAGAAGAAAAAAAAAATGAAAACTATGAAATTTACAAACAGACCAAAGTTCAGTTGGCTACTACCACCTCTTCCAAGATGCTGACCCTCCTTATTTGGACAACTGGCCTTAAAACGTCAGTCTGCCAATAAGTTATCTCCTCTCAAGAAAACAGGAAGAAAATAATGAATATTTCCTTATCCCGTCTGAATTTAGCTCTTGCATACACAGACACGGGTCATTTTTACTTAAACATTCCCCATCAGCGATGAGTTGCACAGAATGCAGTCATGTCTTTTCAACAGGTTGCTTCCAGAGCTCCTTGCCTTTGTTTATTAATTAAATCACAAGGAGCTTATCTTTCCCTCCACACTGAGGGGAGGCACAGATGTGGCCAAAGACAAAATTAAAAACGTACGATGCTTCGATATCCTAAAACTTCAAGGAAATGATGAGACCGTGGAGAAATGAAGGGGAGGCAATGGTATTTATGTGGAAAGATGCACCCATGAGACAAGGCAGCCTTGGGGAGGGATGAGAGGTCCTCCCACACAGCGGTGAGGCAGGACCCACAAGCCCCTGGGGTGGCTCGAGACCAGCCACAAGGCCTTGCAATTAACTAAGACACTTGACTTTCCTTATTTGAAAAACACCTGCAATCCACTGGACCCTTCTTCCTCAAGAAGAGAGCGTGTCCAGGGGCCCACAGCATCAGCTGGGCCTGTTCGGGGCTGCCCTCAAGGGCAGGTCACAGACATGGCGGCCCCAGGACAGCTGAGGGGACAGAACTCCACTGGCCCTACAGCCTGGGGGAGCTTGTGGCCAGCAAGGAGAATGCAGGCAGGACACGGGGAAGCTACCTGAGTCCCTGGAAGGACAGAGCAGGAAGCTAGGAAAAGCAAGCCAGGGAAACAAGAGGAGGGCAGGAATCGAAGGTCTGGGTGGGTGGAAGAACAGATCCCATGACTCCCGCCCACCTATGAGGTGTCCCTGTTTTGCACAGCTTGGTACGTAGTCCTGGGCTTGAATCAGCAGAACACACCGTTCATGGCCATTTCTCCGTAATTTCAGATATGGGGAATTCCTCAGGGCATTGCCAAGGGCCCCTGTATCACTTCGACTCATCTTTTACCATTTGTGTTTTTGAAAAGTACGAAGGGGCACAAAATTGTGAAGCATTCCCACTGTCACGGGCCATCTGTAAGGGCCAGGTAAAGAGTTACTGACTATACCTGAGTTTCGAGAAGGCGCAGTTTTAAGGCACAAATTAGGAGGGCTAATAGAGGAATAGTATCCAATAAAGAGAACTAGTGAACTCTTTGACCCCTTCCTATTGGCATTATCCTGGGGCTAGAGATTCTCAAGAAATGTGACACTGTCCTAAAAATATCATTTTTCAGCTCCCAGCATCTTCTAAGAGAAATTCTCCAAATATGATTATAATATTTATTTGAATGAAAATATTCAATCATACATGATGGGAATTTCATTATCATTACGTGGCACAGTTGATTTTCTTCCCCCTGGCATAATTATTGTTTTTCTTTTATCCTATTTATAAAATTTCCCTTTTTTATTTAAATCACTTAAGAATGCAAATTGTACATAGTGCTTTGATGATCTTCTACCCAGGTTTCTGGAAAAACCACCTAAGATTCCGAGAGTATAAATTAAATTCATCTTTCTTAGGAAGTAATTATGATTTATTGAGATCTGAGGGTTAACAGTGTATTTAGCTTTGCAGAAAACATAAGGGAAAAGCTTGTCAGCCCTGTCAGTCTCAAAAAGGCAAATGGACCCATGGTAAGTAGAAAAAAAAATTTACCCAATTTATAGAACACAACCATCCATTAAAGAAGCCCCCTCAGCCACTTCCACCAGAGTTGAAAGTGACATCAGTCACGATTGATGGGAATGTGATTCTGGGACCCAGGAGGTCAAGGAAAAACAGAAGGCCCAATGGCCCCCATGCCCGCCCGGGCTCCATATCAGGACTAGGACCTAGGAGACCTCACTCTCACACC
The DNA here is from genome assembly GCF_011800145.1 of Mirounga leonina. Classification (NCBI taxonomy): domain Eukaryota; kingdom Metazoa; phylum Chordata; class Mammalia; order Carnivora; family Phocidae; genus Mirounga; species Mirounga leonina. Next base: position 60,474,525 of record NW_023270316.1, on the reverse strand, counting down.
ACTGCTCTTGTACTTTCTCTTGGTGAGGACCTTCCTTCTTCTTCCGTCAGGGGCAGGCAGCCTGAGGAAGCAGCCCCTGTGTTCTGAGGGAAAAGACACCTGAATAGCCACTCTTGCTTGGGGAGAAAGCTTTCCTGTCAGCTCTAGCAGTGACGAACTCCAGCTCTGGAGAGACTCCAACCCTAGCTCAACTCAAGGAGGTGCTCACGCCCCCATGAACTCAGGCACAAACAGGTAAAAGAGCATCATGGGAACGCTGAACAGGAATCACCAGTAGACAGAAAAATCCATCTCCTAACAGCGAGTGGTTAGAACCAGTGCTCAAATCCCCACCAGGAAGTGCTCAGAAACAAGCCATTCAGAGAGGCTGCCCAAGGGTGGGGGGGTGGGGGACGACAAAATGAGATGCAGGAGCCACTCTCAGGACCCACAAGGGGAAGACTGACAAGTCAGCTCTGTGGGTCCTGCTGGTCACATAGAGGGTGCTGGCAAGGAGAGTGACCCTGGAACTACATCATTCAGGATGGAGAGTAAGCTTATCAACCTTCTCTCTACTCAGTCCTCTGAGTGTGATTGTCTAGTTTGTGGGGAAAAGCTGTTTTTAAAATGTACTTGGAAAATAGTTTCTATGATTGTAGCGCTGTCAAACCTATGTTTTAAAGGATAGATTTAAGACTTTAGACTTAATTTTTTTTTTCTTTTTCAGAAATGGTCCACTCTGTTACCTTTACTGACTGCTAAAGGGGCCTTCTCCTGCATCTGGGTGTAGTCAGGGTTTATGCTCCTGGTTGGGAGAAGAGGCAGGCCAGGCAAACACTAGACAAAGACAGCCAGGGGCCCAGCAGTACCCACTCACCCCTTCTTCCTGCCCAGAACAAGGATGTGATGCCTGTGGTCGAGGCAGCCATTTTGTAACTCTGAGGCAACTCTAAGGACAGAAGCCAAAATCCAAGCAGAACGATGAAAGGAGCTTCCACATCAGACCTGCATGGCCTTCTCTGAGCTTTTTTTTTTTTTTTATGTTAGAGGAAAACAAACGCCGACTTATGTCATTATTTTCTCCTCTATTATTTATAGCCAAATACATTTCCTAACTCAAATATGAAACACATATACATCTGCACCAAGAGGTCCCAACACTGAAGACTGATGCAGGAATCACCAAATATTTAAAGAGAAAAGGAAGAGCAATAAAAGGCTATTGATCCCAGTTGCACTAAGAGAAATTCCAACTCTGAGATCGCAATTAAAATAAGAGAGGAAAGCCTCCCAAACAAAATTACCAGTTTCACTGACAAGAGAGGTGCTTTGTTGTGACCCAGAGGACTGATTTGAGAGGTACAAATTGAGCAAAGGCTTTGGGCAAGTATTTCATAAAAATAATTCTTAAAGAAATGTAGCTTCTGGGCAAAACTGAGTGGAATGAAAATGGCAGCATAGAGAGAGAGAGTTCAAGAGAGCTTTCCCTGATTTTTAGGAATGCAGAAGCTTCAGGGAGGGAATGTAAATCACTGGAGCATTATTCTCATTATTACTAATGATTCTTAATAACTAAGGGGCAATGTTGGGTCTCCAGTTGGCTGAAATGATCAGATTACTCGTTGCAGTTATACTAATAACTAAATATAATTTGACACTAAATTACAATTCCAGAAATACAGCTTTCTGCACAGTCTCTTATTGCAAAGGAAAACTAAACCAGAACATCAATAAATAGAATAATCCAATTAAGTGTCTTTCCATTTGGGTACTATTTAGAATTGAGATGTTAACAGGGAAGATAGGGAAAAAAAAAAAAACAATTCAGTATTTACTGATTCAAATAGTCAGGGCTTTTATTGTAAGAAATTTTTTTATTTTAAAATAGGTATTTAATTAATCTGAATGGCTCTGGTCATTTACGTAGTGATCTTAATCACTGCAAATTGTTCCTAGATAGAAGGCCTAATTTCCCATGAATAGATTTACCTGTCAATTAGTATTTAATACAGACATCTTTTTCTTTGCTTATAGTATGTTTATAAACATATTCCCAATGACCTTTTTTAAACCATATCTGATAATCACCTATGATATCTGCCTGCAGATGCAGAAATACAAGGCAGGACATTGGCCCAACAGATGAACTGGGGCCACCCAGGGGTCTAATGCATGTGCTCTGGGCTGTTAGCCTGTGGGCAGCAGGTATTTGATAAATGTTTGGTGAATGAATGAGTTACTTCTGATTATTCGATTATTTGGAGAAGCTGTTTTAGAAGCATCTACCCTAACAAAGCCCGGGCTGGTTGCTCTAGGCTCAATTTCCATAGGGAAAGGAGCTGCATAGCTAGTTCTGAAATCAAGGAGCAGTTAAATGCTCCAGGAAGAGCCCCAACTTTTAGAGTCAGAGGATTCTGTATCACACACTTTGGCAAGTATCCCTTGGGTGATTCTTCCGTGAAAGCATGGGTGACACAGATAGACAGGATTGAGAAGCCAGTGCTGAAGGACATTTAAACCATACTTACTGCTGGTGGAGGACATGTGGCTGTAGTCAGACCTGAAACACAAAACCTTAGCATTAGTAGGATTAGACACTATTTTTCTGTACCCAAATGAGTTCTTCAAGCTAGAATTTTAAAAACAGTCAGTGGTAAGTAGCATTTACATGGTAAGGATATGCTGCAAACTAAAAACCGTATTGCTGAGGGCTTTCGTGCAAAAAAAAAGTTATGTCTGACTTTGAAGGCAACACGTTCAAAGCACTTTAGAAATCAGGGGTCCTTCAGATGGACTCTGTGAATCTCCAAGAAGGGAAACCAGCTGAGTCCCGAACTATCTAAATCCATTGGCAAATTCTCAAATGGAAGCTTATTCTTCTGGGGAGAAGGCTCGAAGTTTTCAACAGATTCTCAAAGGGGTTCATGACGCCCCAAAGGTAAAATCACTGCAAATGAGCACCCTTCGAGTTAGCACAGCATTGTGGGGAAATGTTTCTTTGCTGACATAAGCAGAGCGGTGATGGACCTTGGTGGCAGTGTGAGGGGACCCTGGCTTGTGAGGGCTTGCTTCCACATGCAGGGTCTGGCTGGCCATCAGGAAACACAAAGGCACAATGATGTTTGACTGATCTCAGTTCCAGCTCAGAAGAAATCCTGCTGCATGACAGTAACAGGATGTGGGCTGTGATAGGGAAAAGGAAAAGGCAGGGTTAGGGCCAGGGTGAAATTACCCATCAGTTTCTAGGCTGAAAAACCAGCCCCTGGCACTCAGCCTCTGTGAGAATGGGCATCTGGCCAAGGATCTGCCTGCCTAATCTCTTCTAAGTTTCTGCTCTACTTGTGTGGCTGGGAAGCCTTCCCTCTCTGGCAACATATTTGGTATAGAAGCTCTTGGTTTTCTCCCCCCAGTGTCCCAAAGTCATTCTCAGTAGGGAATTAATCTCTCAGGCACATAGGGATTTATTCTTCAAGGTGGTAGTCAGGGGACATGGTTATGCATATAAAGTAGTTAATTATGTTTAATTTTCCACAGATACACCCCTTTTATTTACTTAGCCTCATGTCCCCCCCTTTTTTTTGATACTAGAAGTTTTTCCTATATTTATTTATTTATTTATTTAACATATATTATTTGTTTCAGGGGTACAGGTCATGTTGCCTTTCTTAAGTCATCCAATATTTCCTCCATTGACTTTGTTACCACACCAAAAAAGTATATACAAAACTTCAAGAAAAAATCATAAAAAGCATACCTCTCACTAGTTAAAATAACCTACATTGCTCACGTAAAATGATGCACTTATTGGTAGGGGAACAAAATGGAAGAAAAATGACATGTAGTTTTCTCTTTTCAAATGAAATGCTTTAGTAGTTACAGAATCACTGAATCTTAAGGCTGAAAAGAATAGCAACTATTAACATTTGCATATCCCTTTATGTATTACAAACTGCATCCGCCTATATCTCATCCACTACTTTATGTTATTGGTTAGGAAACTAAAGTGACACTATTGGCGAGGAGCCCAGGAGGTGAACAGTGGACCTGAAGTAGCAGTGCAGGGTGATGGCAAGGCAGGAACCAGAAGGTAGAAGGACTGGCTAGAGCATGGCGACATGCTGGCTAACAGAGATGCAAGAGAGGATGGTCAGGATCAGTCACCCCCAGCGTTGGTGCATTCCATTCTTTCTGGAACCAGGCAGGACATAAATTAACTTTAGGACAAAACTTAGAAATGTAACTGTGTGTGAATGCAACAAATGCTCAACAAGCATCTACTGTGGTAGAAACGACAACAAAACAATCCCATTCCAATATGATCATCTTAAGATGGTCAGGCTTTAAAGAAATTTCATGACAATTCAAATAAAATGTTCAATGGGAATGTGTGATTGGACTATTCATTTTTTAAAAAGATTTTATTTATTTGACGAGAGAGAGAAAGAGAGAGAGAGAGAAAGGGCACCAGCAGGGGGAGCGGCAGGCAGAGGGAGATGCAGGCTCCCCGCTGAGCAGAGAGCCCAATGTGGGACTCGATGCCAGGACCTTGAGATCATGACCTGAGCTGTAGGCAGACGCTCAACCGACCGAGCCACCCAGGCACTCCTATTCATTTTATTATTAGAAATTTGTCAGTATTTTCAGCTAGGATTTTCCAAATATTCCTGAGGCAGATGGGTTTCACAAATGCGTATATTTTAAAGATCCGCATACAGATGGAGATGTAGAATGAAATTTACATGTGAAACCTATTTTGAGAATCTTAAGGTATAATGGTAGTATTTTAGGACAGGTGCTAGCAAAGCAAATGTCCCTGCCATGCTTCTCTCCGCATATATTTCTTGTAACTAAAGGCACTGCCTGGGTCAAGCCTGCCAGCTGGTCAGTCTCCTGTCACTCTTGCTCCACTCCAGTTCCTTCCCCAAACAGCAGCCAATCTTTGCAAAGCACAAATCAGGTCATGTCACTCTCTGGATGAAGTTCAAGCATGACATAAACCCCTCTTTTCATGAATGATGGTCTCTGCCCAGCTCTGCAGTCTCATCCATCACCCCAATTTCCACCCCTGTCCACCATCAAAATGGAAATCAAACAGGAAGAAAAGTCCCCTAAAACCTCACGTTGCTTTTCAGCCTCTGATCCTGTTTATGTAATTTGTACACAGTTGCCATAATGATGGGAGATACAATTTTAAACTGCTCTTTTTACTACACACCACCACAACATGCTGCTACATAGTTCCTGTAATTATAATTTTAGATAAAGTGATGTACCATAATTTATTCAACCATTTGCCTTTTGTTTGCTATATGATTGTTTTTGATTGTTCACTTTTGCAAAGCACACAATGATGAGATACTTATATATATATATATATGTAGTTTGATATTTACTTTCTTTTCCTTAGAAAAATGATCATGAGGGGAAACAGGAACTGAGTCAAGGTACAAACACTTTTATAGCCCATAAAGTACATTCCAAATAACTCCAAAAGACTATTTACTGGAAATATTACTGGTGAAAGACAAACTGTAAAGCTTAAAACAATTTTGTGCTTAAACAGGTTCAAACGATTTCAAATACTGACTGTAGTTCTCTGGAGGGGTACGTTATCCCCAGCTTTTTTAGGATAGGAGGGAACAGCAATAAGGTACCTGTCTTGTGAATCCTGTTTACTGGTCTTACATCCTGAGAATTTACCCACCTAGCTCTGAACAAGACATTCAACTCTGAGGGAATGAAGCATGAGAGGTGAATCCATGAATTTTAGGAAGAAAAATGTATGGGCACATGATACAGATAAGCAGAATGATGCAAGGATTATATATTTTCACACACCTGATACATATATAGACACATTTACAAATATTACATTTATTTGGTATCTCTGCCAATAATGACCAGAAAGTTAGTCTCTTGACTGTATTTTAATTACAATTATACATATAAGGGTTAAGTATAAAGGGGTCTGCACTTAGGACAGTTTATCACTGTCAGCAGCCTACTTGCCTATATATATAGGTGTATGTATATATATACACGATACCTTCTTAAATTCTCTTTTCCAGGAAAATCTTGGCATAAGAATTGATCTTGGCATTTCAGTAATATTGATCTTGACGTTTCTGTAAAACATCAGCTCAATGCATCACGGACCTCATCTGTTAACTCTCAGTCCATTGAATTAGATGCCATGGCAATTTGGAGCTAACTAGCTCCACCTTGAACACAAAGATAATAGAGTACCTAATAGATCATCCTGTCTTCTCTGCCAAGATTTCCCCTTTTACTGTTCCCTAAACCTGTCCCATCTTCAAATTTATTCCCCCGATTCTTTCCCATTCACCTGCTTATACACTCTAGACCTGTGAACTGTTTGCTATCTCTAAATCAGAGTGAAGTATCAATTGGAGGTCACCCACAGGGGAGGGTATGAGTAGGTTTTCAGAAGCTCAGTGACAGGTGACAGGGAGGTGGAGGTTCATTAGTGCCAAACTTCTGAATTAAAATAATGCATTAGATGTGGTCATATTTGAAAGAGTGGCTCAGACACCATATCTGGGAGACATCACGAACGAAACACCCATTAAAAAGCATTCGTCTTACTTTTTTTTTTTTTTAAGTTTTTTTTTTTTTTTTTTTTTTTTTTGACAGAGAGAGACACAGCGAGAGAGGGAACACAAGCAGGGGGAGTGGGAGAGGGAGAAGCAGGCTTCCCGCGGAGCAGAGAGCCCGATATGGGACTTGATCCCAGGACCCTGGGATAATGACCTGAGCGGAAGGCAGACGCTTAACGACTGAGCCACCCAGGCGCCCCTCGTCTTACTTTTTGTCTTTTATTTCAGTTTTCAAAAACACTGCCTGTCCCTCTGCTAAGGGATTCTGTTTCTTAAGATAGTTTACTATGGTCAATAGCTGGCTTGCCAGTTTTTTCTAGTGAAAAATCCACAGAAGCACAAAGCTTGTCTTCGAGTGCATGTGGAAGAGAGTAGCTTCAAAATGACATCAGTCGCCACAGAACTATACCAGCTGACTTTTAGCTTGGCCTCTCCTAGGTGGGTCAGAGGCAAAGATAGCATTTCAAGCAGAAGAAAAGGTCTGAGCAGGAATCAGGAATTAATTGCCGATCAATGGCTTTTTGAGAGGCAACTTCGCTAGGTGGGAAGCATGCCGGAAATCCAGGCTTCAATTTAGGCCACGAACTAGTCATGCACCCTCTGAACCTCCATTTGCTCATCTGTAAAATAATAATATTGGGATGTGTCCTATCGTCTCGCAGATGATCTGAATGGGATGATCAAATTGCTTAGGGCATTTAAAAACATCGGAGCACCTACTGTGATGAGTAGAAAGAACACAGGATCTTGAGTGCACCTGGAAATATACATTTTTATTATATAAAACTCTAAGTTCATCATTTGGAATGTTCTTCATAACAATATTAATAGTATGATGAGAAATAATTTTCTGAGGGTTCACTTATGCCAGGCACTGTTCTAGAGGCTTTAATATACAGACTAATTTAGTTCTCACAACTACCCTGTGAGAGACTGTCACCCCATTTTACAGAAGAAAAAACTCAGGGCACGGAGTTGAACCCCAGCAGCCTGCTCTCTTGACTGTCACTTTCAAAGCAATCAGTACCATCTGCCCATTGGCAGTGGGACCCAAAAGGTTCTTGGAACCTTCTCTTTGATCACCTCGCCAAGAAAGGATCCACAGTCAGTTCCACCCATACCCCCAAATCCCTTGCTCCTGTGTTTTGTTCACACCTGCCTGGCAACAGTCCCTCTCTCCCAAACCTTGATGATCTCAACCACTCACTGTCTGTCTCCCTCTGCCTGCCCCAAAGGTGGTTGAGCACTGCTGCAGGAAAAGAGATAGCAAGCTAGACTGGGACCTTCTTATATTTATAATCATTAATCTCAGTTGGGTTCTCACTCAACATGGTCCAAGCAACTATTTCAAATCTCCATTTTCCTGGGGGAGGGGGCTGCATTTGCCCAGAACGGAAACCCATCTTCCTTGCTAAGTTGTAAGAAGAGAGATGTCCCTCCTTCTATCCAAAGCCCATCTAACTGAGAGGTCTGAAGTCCATCTGCCTCCACCTTTTCAGAAAGCGGACATTACAGACCATCAGTTTTTCTCCTATATCTTTATCCTTTCCCTTTTTTTATAGAGTCTTTTCTATTAGCACCTCTTTACAGGAACCTAACTATTGCCTATGCTTCGGAAATCCTTCCTGCACCCCATTCTCCCCTCCAGCTACTGCCTCTCCTCACCCCTCCCTTTCTCAGACAAAGTGCTCTAGCTACCTCCTCTTCCACACCGTCCACTCCCTCCTGGAGCTACACGGAGCTGGCTTCTGGCTCCACCCTGCCACTGTCCACGGATCCACCTTTTCCTTCATTATTTCCATTTGCAAAAAAAGGCACTTCACATTCCTTCATCTTAGTGAGTTTCTCAGTGGCACAGCTGATGCCTTTCCCTTCCTCCCCTTGGCTTCTAGGACACCACATTCTTCCTCTTGGCATCTGTGTCTCCTTTTTCTCACGCCCCTTTATCAGCTCCTCCGCCTTCACCTGGCCTTGAAGTGCTGTCATTTCTCAAGGCTGGTCTTAAACACTACCTGCTTCACAGTTGTTGAAATATTAAATGAGTTAATGAAATATGTAAAGGCTCAGGATAGTCCCTGGCACAGAGTAAAATGCTAGGTGTTTGCTATTTACTGTCTTTAGTTGATTTAATCTACTCCTAGGGCTGCATTTTTAGCCTGACCATTCCCAAATGCAGTGTCATCATGCCGACCTTCTCTCTAGATAGACTCAACCGCTGGCTCATCATCCTTCGTTGGCTGTCTCCCAATACGTCAGACACAACATGTTGAAAATGAAACTTCTCCTACCCTGCCCAAACTTGGTTGGGAGGGAAATCACAGGCTACTTCAAGAATCTGATGAAAAATAAGTCTCTTCTCACAAAAATTCACAAAGAACATCATCTTGCATATGACTGGAAGCCATTCATGGACCTCAAATCGAGGATCCCTGCCTTAGCAGATGTGTCACCTGAGCCGAGTCTTGAAAGAAGATAGTTTCACCTGGTGGACAGGCATGCCAGGTGGAGAAGGGCAGAGCTGGCGAAAGGGGCAGGTTGACAAAGGCAAAGAATCAAAAACACCTTGCTGATGTGGCTTGATGCAGGGTACAAAGGCAGACGTGCCGAGAAACAAAGCCAGAGAGAGAGAAGTGGACCCTATCACAATGGGACCTGTAGGCCACTCTAAGCTCTTTGTATGTTAGAGAGGACAGAGCCACTAAACGTTTGGGAGAGAGACCTGATCAGGTTTGTATTTTAAAAATAACAATGATAGTACACACGTGTTAAGTCTCCCCACGTGGCTATATGAAAGCCGGGGGCGAGTTCTGGAAAAGCAAGGAAACAATGAACAGCTTTTTGATAACCAAACCAAACTTCAGGAGATATAGGAATATGTGGCAAATACAAGATTAGTAACTATACATTGAAACTCTTTAAGTGCACGCCATTTTTACCTTCATGTTTAGCTTAAGGATGCCACTGAGGCAATAAGAATTCTTTAAACAATTCTATTCTGTCACAACTATACACTTTAGTACAGGGGCAGTGAAGAGCAGTTCTGGTGTATGTTCAGCAAGCCCCTCCCAGCAACCCTGGCAGCTGTCATGCTTTTCACTGGGATCCCAGGGTATAATCGCTCCTCGGTCAGGGCTTCCCCTCCACTTCTCCGAGAGAGAACCCTTGGGAAAAAAAACCTGTTTTAGGTGAGCTCTGTAAATTGAAAATGAATGGACCAGTTGGTGCCTTATTTAACTCAGCTGAAAAGGAGCTGGTTAATTTCGCTGTTTCTTCTATTCATGGCCTAGCTAACTAGAGGCAGGCAGGGAAAAAAAGTCAAGGATCTTCAGTTGATAAATGCCACATACACAAAGTGTGGGGAAAAAAACAAGTGAGTTCCCTATTTGGAATCAAGTTACCCCTCCAGAATGTAATTGGGTTCTACAGTGAACCATAAATGATCACAAGTTTGGATAACAGGGAGAACCCATTGCAGAGTACATGCTGTAGGGTGTAAAGTCCCAGATTTGGGCTAGGAATGGGTGGAGGCTGCAAGGAAGAGTGGGGCTGGGCAGGCAGGAGTGACTGTGTAGGGACCCTTTCTCGTGCCCATTCTGGCCTTGGACTCCCTTCCTGTCCTCACAAGGCTGCCAGGCCCTGAGATTAGTCTAAATCTCCCCAACTTTCCAAGGATGAGGCTTTCTGTAGTCTGGGCAGCTCCAGCCCAACACCAGGGTTCTCTCCAGAGAGGAAAGGACACCCCTTCCTCCTGGATCAGTACCCGCATCCTGGACGTTTGCTGACTCTGCACAGGAAAATCCTCTAGAGATAGGAGCCGGGTGGATCTCCTAAAAGATACTCCATCTTTTGTCCCACTCAGGAAAATGGTGTCGTTGGGAGAAGGGTAATTAGTCTCCAGAGGTAAAGGTTTGGGCCAATTGTTTGAGTCCGTTGAAGCGATGAGGACATTTCTTTAAGCAGGGCTAGATCATAGCACCAACTTCATCCCACCTGTACCCAAGGCTGAGACAGGTGCGCAGAGAAGTTCGGCGGGGAAAATAGGAGTTGAGGAGGGGGTCTCAGCAAGCACAATAAAGCCATGAAATGAAAAATGTCATCCTCTTCTAGGATTTCTGAAAGACTTAGGTGCCAGGTGTCCTATCCTCTTCTCATCCCCAACCCCTCATCCCGCACTCCAGGGAGCGGCGGGGTTAGAAGAATAAAGTCCTCGCGGAAGGTTGAAATAAGTGCAAGAGCATCCCTTGTCTCTCTAGGGATGATCTCAGGGGGACACTGCATTCGCCTGGCACTCCACATCATCTCAGTGATAACGGGGGGCAGGAAGGGGTGGTGTGAGGGGGGGTTTACTCTGAACCTTGAGTCCTTCCACTCCCCCCCCCCTCGCCGGGGATGGGGCCCGCGCCACCCGGGGCAGCTACGGACCACGCTGCTCTGCCCCTCCAGCCCGCCACAGCCCCTCCGCCGGCAGGAGGGAGAGCCCCCGCGGCCCCATCCGGCCACAGCTGCTCCGGCTCCGCCGCGGGGTCCAGGAAGGTCCCGGCCGGGGCGCAGCCGCAGCGCACCTCGGAGAACGCCCCCCGCCCAGCGCCCGGCCCGGCGCGGCTCACCCTCCGGTCTCGGCGCCCGAGTCCACGCAGTCATCCTCCTCCGCACCGCCCGTTTTGGGGTCCATGGCGCGCTCCCCGCCGCGCTCGGCTCGCGGGCGCCGGCGTGACCCGGGGGCGTGCTCCCTCCGGGCCGCCCCGCCCAGCCCAGCCCAGCCCAGCCCGAGCTGGCTGGGCTCCCTCGGAGCGTCTCGCGGCCGGGGCTCCGGGAAACAACTCCCGCTCCGGCCGCGCTCCCTCGCGCCGCGCCCTCTCCTGGCCGCGCCCGGCCGGGCACTGGGGCCGCTCCCGCCCCGCCCCGCCCCTCGCCGCTCGGCGGGGTGAGCGTGTGCGTGTGCGCGCGGGGTGCGCCCGTGAGCTAGGGCACGTGCGCGCGCGTGTGTGTGCCGGTGAGCGAGGCCGTGGGCGCGCGCAAGAGGGTGTGTGCACTGGGCGTGAGCGAGGGCGCGCGGGTGTGTGCCGGTGAGTCAGGGCTCGGGCGCGCGCAAGAGGGTGTGTGCACGGGGTGTGAGCCCGTGCGCGAGCATGTGCTAGCTCGCGTGTTGCGCGCCAGTGTGTGGCGTGAGTGCGTGAGCGGGCGAGGTGTGTGAGGTCGCGTGCGCCTGTGTTGTGGTGGTGATGTAGGTGGATGGGTGATTTAGATGTTTGTAGGTGCGCGCTTCTGGCGGGTGCTGAGCGTGTGAGCCCGGCTGGGCTTTGTGACCACGTGTGGTGTGTGAGTGAATGTGTGTTTGTGCATAGGAGCCGCCCTGCTCCCCTGGGCCCACAGCCCCAGAATTCTGCGTCCCAGGGATTGCCCCGAGGTTCCTGAGCCCCAGGGCTGGGAGCAGCACCGAGAAATACCCGACTGCACTGTGAAAGCAAGGAAGGATCTGGTTCATTACTGGGACCAATTGGAACCTCTAGGTGTTTTCTTATAGTTCCCTCAGAATTGGCAACACTGAATTCATGATCACCTTTCTTAGCGCAGGTCTGAGTGGCTTCCCACCACCCAACTTGCTAGTTTACAATCAGTGTCATGCATTCTTTTGCTATTTTTTTTTTTTTAAAGCCTTTAAAGATAAAGAGCATTGTATGTACCTGCATTCAGGGGTTGTTGCAGTTAAGGGATTGTCTGTAAAGGACCCTCATCAGCGCCTTGGGGTGAGGTTATGATCACTGTTGGAGGGGCGCACCTCTCCTTAGTAGGGTGAGGAATGGAAGCTTGAGGGGAGGCAGGATCACAACAACTCACATTTAATTCTGACAGCCCTGTCCAAGCCATTGGAAGGCACTCATTTCTACTTTCTTCTGTTTTCAGGACAAGTTATTTAACTTCTATGAGTTATTAACTTCCTTAATTTACTTATCTGTAAGATGGGGCTATTGATATCTACTCTATAATCTGTTGTGAATTTAATGAGAACATGCATGTAAAAATACTTAGCATTGGTCCTGATAATGTCAAGCACTAGTCATAGCTGTCATAACATTTAAAGCATGAGCTAGCTATGTTTCCAATTTCAACTTGCAAAGTAGTGACAAGATATATCTTAAAGAGGAAATATTTTTTTTTCTCTCTCCTTCTCCCCCCTTCTGTTCTTCCTTCTTTACCTACCTAATTATCACTCCTTTTTTATTCATATCTTAATTACACAAAAAGAGAAATCTAATAAAAGAAGAATACAAGCACAATCTTGTCATTAAGAAAAAAACACAGGTGAGTGTGCCGACCCCAAATCTTAACGGAATTATCCTTACTGAGCATAAAATCCTTGCATGCAAACCAGAAATGGATGTATTATACTCAATTTCTGCTCATTAGCTGAAAGAAAGAAGTGTGACAATTCTTTAGGGGAGACTCCTCTCCTCCCACCTTATGTACTAATTTCTAAAAGGAAATTCTCACATGAGGCAAAATCACTGCACATTGCCATTAATGACCATTTAAAATTGATTGATTCATTCAATAACTATTTAAATACCAGACAGGAGGGTGAATGCTGGATACACAAATAAGGGACAATGGGAACAGATATGATGCCTGCCTTCATGGAGCTTATAATCCAGAGGGGGAGATTAATTAAATTACATATGTTAATATATAAAACATAAATGGAGATTAAACACTCCAAAAAGAATGGCGTGCCCTGAGACAGAGAACATAATTTAAATAGGGGTGTCAAGGAATGCTCTCTCGGGAAGGGATGTTTTAGTCCTGCTCTGCCTCAGGGACTTTGCACTTGCTGTTCCTTCTTCCTAGAATACTTTCTTCCAGACTTTCTGTGAGATTCCTGCCACATGTCCTTCAGGACTGTGTTCAAACAGTCCTTTCCTCAGAGAACGCTTCCCCACTAAACCTAAATCCCAGTATCCCCCTATCCTGCTCTACTCTTTGTTATAACTCTACCAGCCCCTGGCATATGAGAGATTTATTTAGTAATTACCTGCTTGTCCCTCCCCATGCCTACCTGTAGAATGCCAACTCCATGACAGCAGGGACTGTTTGGTTCACTGCTACATCCCCAACACCTGGAGCAATAAATATGTTCGTGAATGAAAAGGAAGCAGCCCCAGGGTGGAGGCAGGAGTGAAGAGAGGTTTCCAGATGCAGAGACCAGGAACATGAGGCAGGATAGGGCACTAAGCATTCCATTAGAGTGGAAGAAGGCTGGATGATGAGAAGAAAACAAAATGGCAAAGATAGTGAGGGATTTCTACATAAATGTGACCTCTCCGGGAAATGAATAGACCCCCTAGAGCCTATCTGGAGAGAAGGACAAATAATGTGGGTGCAACCAGATGGAAGAAATTGATAAAGTGTAACAAATATTCTACCATGTTAGTGTCCTTATCGCCATGAGGAAACCTACTTTCTCAATCCTGGGTAGGGACGATTCATATTTGTCACCTCATTGAATACTCAGGAAAGGTCGGTGAAGTAGGTTTATCTTTTCATTTTACAGTTGAGGAAACTAAACCTCAGTGAGTCCAAGTGCCTTGTCCCAGGCCACCCAATGCACCAGCCAAGGAGCCCAGTGGCCCATTTAACATGCATGGAATCTCTCTCACCTACCTATAAGGCTAATGTGTGGGCTAGTCACATCCTCAGGAGGATGGCACAAGAAAAAGGGCGGAGAAAAAATGGTAAACTAAGTACAGCCCTTGGAGGGAGGGCCGGGGAAAATGGATGCTACTTAAATTATTTCAGTTTTTTCTCAAAAATCCAGAAAAAGGTCAGGCCAGACAAAAAAAAAAAAACAAAAAAAAACCCTGGCCTGCACCTCAAAATGATGCATTGATTCCAGCCCCCTCAACCACAGGGGGCATGAGTATTATATTTCTCATCGGTGCAATGTCTGATGGTAACTCAGTGATGCGTGTGTTACGGGGAAGAGAAGTTTGGACGGTAATCATGGTCCCTCCGAGCAACGGATCTCGGTTATCTGAGGGCTCCTGCTTCAGTCACTGGGGCTTAGGAGCCTCACTTTATTTGTGATTTATTTGGTGAAAGAACTGCCAGCAGGTAATCAGCATGAGGACCTTGCAGCAATCACCAGAAGGTATATTGTCCATAACGTTTGCATGGTTCCCAGGCTTGACTTCCAGCCATTTAGCGCTGATCACCATAATCACAGGGTGCAATGCCCCCTCCCTTTCCCCGGCAAGATGGGGGCAGAGGAGTATCAGTGGTCTTCTTAAGGTGCCATGCCTGTTGCCTTCAAGATGTTCCTATCAGTCTGAGGACAGCGTGGGAAGAACACTGAGGATGCTGTCATAAGCCAAGAAACGCACACCCTGGGTTCTGGACCTGAATCTGTCATGTCACTAGCGAAGAAGGGTGCCTCTTAACTGTTTCTAAAGCTCTTACTTCATTTCGGGCATTGTGGGAGCAGCTTCACATACATGATCTCTTGAATCCTCGCAGAAACCTGGTGAGGCTTCCTTCGTCCTTCAAATACACTTGGTGATACAAATCTCGCAGGAGACTAGAAGCCCTCCAGAAACTAGGAAGCATACCAACACAAGATATCACTGATTTTTTAATCACTTTTTCTCAGACGCACTGAATAACATTCTCATGTTCTGTCTCACCTAGCATGCCCGTTTCAGTCTCTGTTGATGTTGTTGCATGTGTTGGTGTATTAGAAAATAAGGCCATTCATCCATTTATTTATTGAGTGCTCGCCATGCGCCAGGCAGTGGCTGGGTGCCAGGGCCACAATGGGGAACGAGCCAGAGGCAGTGGCTGGCCTAATGGAGATGTCGAGGTCAGGAGAGGACAGTTTATCATGTTCCAGGCCCCAAGAGCAGGGCTGGCTTTCCCACCAAGCCTTGCTTTCCTTAGATGGCTCCTCAAAGCTCCTGACGGGTGCTCGGTGCACCGTGGCCCATTAGAGTAGGACTGGAGTATCAGAGTCCTTTACTAAAGGAAAGAAAGAAAAGAAAAACCTCAACATAATGTGATGGTAAGTAAAGAGCATCAATTTTACTGATGAAAGCGATAGATTAGTAATTAAGAAAGTCATAAGTAATTGGGAGGGGCTGAGGAGTTTGAACAACCAGAAGATAAAAAAGACCTTGAAGCACTGAAGATTGAGAAAGATAGAAGTTAAAGTCTCCCGGGCACAGGATTGGCCCTGGTTTGAGATTCGGTTTGGAGGGAGGCTGGGCCACACCTTGAGTGAGTGCAAACCTTCTGGACAATTTGCTGCGAGGCCCAGCCCGATCTAAGATAGTTCTTTAAATGAAATACTGGTTTAGGGTTTGCAGAAGCAAATGGGATGGGAAGATATGTTGGTTTGGGAAGTTTTGCTCATTCCCTTTTATTTAATACTTTATTTTAAAAACCACATGTCCCAGAAACAAAAATTTCAGGTTAAAAATAGATATGGGGGAGGGGGGGAATCTCTTTATTCCAAGTCTCCAGAAGAGTTTGTCTGATGTGAAAAATAAATATTATGATCATGACAAGAAAAATTATAAACTATTAACAAATCTACTTAGACAAAGCCACTAGCCTTACACGCAAGCATAAGGGGACCAGATGGCAAAGGGATAAATGAAACTAAAGATAAATGGTTGAGTTGGAAAATAATCTCATTAAAGTATAAATGACTCTGCTTGGATAAGGGGAAGCAGAGATAGTGGTCCTGGCTGGGAGGCTTCCCAAGACTCTGAGCCTACGGTTCCCGGCGTGAGATCTGGAGTCCAAGACCAGACACCCCACAGTATGCCCACGGTTACCCCTCCAACCGCCAGCGGTGGGTGAAAAGCAAGAGGGGAACAGGAAAGACCTCTGGAAAAGTGCTGTGGAAATTGAAGAATACGATGAAACTTTAGACTCAGGACACTGAGGATAGCTGAGCCTTCCGGGAACTGTGTCTGGGTCACCCACTTGTCATCACACTGATGGTCTAGACTTGGACAGGTGAACTCTCTGTCCTCTTCACATTCTGACACTTTCCTTCAGTGACCCAATCTTCCATAGCTCTGACTGCCTGCATTAATCTGCTAGGTGTGTTATAACAAAGTCCCACAGACTGAGTGGCTTAAAGAATGGGAATTTATTTTCTCCCAGTTCTGGAGGTGGGCAGTTCCACAGTGTGGTGGTGGCAGGTTTGGTCTCTCCTGAGGTCTCTCCGCTTGGCTTGCAGATGGCCGGCTTGTCTCTGTGTTCTCACGTGGTCACTCTGCTCTGCGTGCACATCCCTGGTGTCTCTTTGTGTGTCCAAATTTCCTCCTTTTATAAGGACACCACAGATTGGATTAGGATCTCCCCTAATGGCCTCATTTTAACTTCATTATTTCCCTAAAGACCTTATCTCCAAATAGAGTCACATTCTGGGGTACTGGGGCTTGGGCTTCAGCCTGTGGATTTGGAGGCACCCAATTCAGCCCATCACACTGCCTTTGAAGGCGTCTCATGTAGGAGGCAGGGTAGTATGTAATGGGTAAGACTGACTTTTAATGCTGGCCAGACTGCCCATGTTTAAACTGTCCCTCTCTCACTTTCTAGGTTTGTGATCTGGGGCAAGTAAGCTCTCCGAGGGCTGGATCCCTTGTTTGTATGCTGGGCATACTAAGGGCTTTGGGAGGACTGAGAAGTTACTACCCAGAGTGCTGACATAGCGCCCGGCATGTGGGAAGTGTTGGGTGTTATCATTCTGCTCTGCAGTCAGCTTCCAAATCTCTCTCTCTCTTTGTGAGCTCTCTCGGGTTCTGTGTCTGACTGTCCAAATGCTTTTGACCTTCTCCACACGAATGCCATGCACTCACGGACTCCTCAAGATGCCACTGACCTGGGGATCCTGCTGGATCTGGTCCACATAAGAGAGAGACCCTGCCTTTGAATCCTGACAGTCATTAGTGGGAGATCCAGGCAAGTAAACCCTAAACCTCAACACGATGTGAAGAATGTTATGACAGATGTGTGTGGGGTTCAGTTTAGAAATGTACAAATGCTGTTAGAGCCCGTGGAAGTGAGGAAACCAAACATCCTGAGCAACATGGGAGGCGAGGGGGGAGGAGGATGAAGTGATAGGGAAAGGTTTCACTGAATAGAAGACGTGGTTGGTAAAATAGGTGATGGGGATTAAGGCGCGCACTTGTGATGAGCACCGGCTGATGGATGAAGTGTTGAATCACTATATTGTACCCCTGACACTAATATAAGCCAAGTGAGGCTGATGGGGTTCTCCTTACCTCTGTCAACTCCTGGATCTTCTAGGTAACACCTGTTGGTGTACTCTCCTTGTTCGCTTACTTTTTTTTTTTTTTTTTTTTTTTTGCCAGAACTATGTCTGGGCCCCTGGAGACTTCTTTCTATGAGGTAGGTCTACAAGTATCATGAGCCACGGAATGATAAGGTTGCCCTATTGGGCAGGCTGGCTGGGGGTGTTGAGCAAAGCCTCGGGCTCAGATGACCACTCTGCTGGGTGGACCAGTAGGTGGCATCCTGACTAGACCGGCTGTCTTCAGGATGGCTTCGAGAAGAACCACCGACAGGATCTCTGGCGTTCTCAGGTGCTGGGAATGAAGCTACTTGCTCTGGTAATGTGGTTGTTGGTTTTTCACAGTCTAAGAACCTGACCTTGTCAACACCCACAACGACTACCTTAAAAATAAAACCTCTCCACTTAAGGCTCCTCTCCCCTCTGGCCTCCTCAGAAATTTTTCCCTATGGCTTGCCCCTTCTATCTGCTGTATCTTCAACCTCTCACAGGTATCTCCGTTGACACTGGAATACGCTCATCTCTCTCATGTTGAAAAAGAAAAACACCAACCTTGTTAACCCTATGTTCTCTAACAGCACCTGCCACTCCTTCACACAGCACATTTTCTGAAAGCATGGCTTATGTTTGTAATCCCTGTCTCCTTTCCATTCCAGGTAGGTTTCTGTTGCCTTCCACACTGGTAATTTCTCCCTTCTTCTCAGGACGGGCTCTTCCCTTGGCTTTCATGGTATCACACGTCCTGGTTTTTTTTCCTGCCCCTCTGGTCACATCTGCTTTGTCTCCCATGTAGCTTCCCCTACTGTCTTTATGCACAGGAGTCCTCAAGGCTGTCCATAGGCCTCCTCCTCCTCTTTCTTTGCATTCTCTCCTTTGGCCTATGATTTTGGCTGCTACACACAGGACTCCCAACATGATACCTCCATGACCTCTCTAGCTCTGACACCTCCTCTGTGCCTTGGGTGGGCCTGTCTACCTTATTATCTCTTTGACATCTTTCTTTGAATGTTTCAAAGGCACTTCCAATTAAAGTTCTACAAAACTGAGCTCATGATCACCACCCCCACCCTTCCCACCCTCCGACCCTCACCCCTGCCATTCTTCTCTTCTCCATCCCTCATCTGAGTGAATGGTACCATCATGTGTCCTAGTTGCAAGCCAGAGATCTAGGTGTCATCCTTGAAAACTCTCTCTCCCTTAACCACTTACCAATGCATTACCAAGTCCTGTCATTTCTGCTTGCTAGGTGTGCCCTGAAATCCTTGTCTTGTCTCCAACTCCTCTGCCATAATGTTAGTCCATTCTTCCCTCCTCTCTAGGCTAGCCTGTTATGCTAGTCTTCAAATGGCTCTGCACATCCATTCCCGCCTCTCTCATCTAGACACCATACTCTTCCTGAAAGACAAGTCTGGTTGTGTATTCTCCACAGACTAAAGGATTGTGATAGCTTTCAATTGCTCTTAGGACAGAGACCAGAATTGTACCAAACTTCCAGCCATGTGTCACCACAGCCACTCCAACACTCCATTCTCTCTGCATTCTCTGTGCTCTAACTATCCTGGCCTTCTTTAGCTCCTCAGATGACCAACTGTGCTTTGTCTCCAAGCATAGCGCATTTGCTTATGCTGGTTTCTCTATCTGGAATACTCTTTCTGGCCCACCTTCATCTACTTGGTCATCAGATCACCTCTCAATAATTATTTCCTTCCTGACTAGATGGAGCTCCCTATTTACATATTCAGGGGTTCTTAAAAAAGAGGTCATCTTATAT
The DNA here is from genome assembly GCF_011800145.1 of Mirounga leonina. Classification (NCBI taxonomy): domain Eukaryota; kingdom Metazoa; phylum Chordata; class Mammalia; order Carnivora; family Phocidae; genus Mirounga; species Mirounga leonina. The sequence goes on along the minus strand of NW_023270316.1, from coordinate 60,454,841 downwards.
TTATTTGTATGGTTCCTTGATTATTCCCTTTTTCCACCTGTAAATTATAAGCTCCATGAAGACCAGACTGTTCTGCTCACCATTGTACATTCAATGTCTAACATAAGGGTTTACACATAGTGAGTGTTATTACAACAGACACTTCTATGCCTAGCATTTAATCCTGAGTCTGGCACATAGTAGGCATTCTGCGAATGTTGCTGAAAGGGTAACTGAACACATGGACTACAAATGTTCTAAGCTCTTGGAGGTAGCCAGAAAATTCTCAAAGAGATATTCTTTTTATAAAAAAGAATTCTTCTTTTTTATAGAAAAGACTTACAGTCTTATTAAAGCATTCATCATGGGCAAGGCAGAATATGTACCAGAGCAAACATGGTTCAAATAATTAAGTTTTGTCCCACTGGAAGATTTACTTACTGAAAGAAGAAGGGGAAAAGGGTACAATGAGTGACAGTGGTTAATTCTCACAACCTCTCAAGAGTTGACCCAGGTGACCTCTGGAGTCTTCCAGGCGTGAGTAATATAATGTGGAAAACATTACATTATGAACTGGCTGTACTTTGATGCTTTCACTTTTCCATAATATTTTCCAGAATTCAAAGTATTATATCGAGTCATCACAAGGTAAATTAGGTCATTTTCTTCCCATTCTGTCTTTGACTAGCAATCTTCTACTGTGACGGTCGTTTTGACATGTCACCCAGGATTCTCAGAGGGTAGAGGTTACTAAGCACTGAGAACTGTTTGCTGGAGGTTGTAGAATCTTCTCTTCTGGAAGGGAAAGGAGCTCTTTTAAATATGAGGATTCCTTAGTTTCTTGGGGTTAGGTTAAATGTTCTCCATCTTAAGGGGAGTGGATTGATCCCATGAGTTCCCCAGGTCTCCCTCTGCATCATGATTCCATGATCCTATTAACGTTTGACAGAAGGGCAAGTCTAAATGTGCAATTCCATATAACCCTTGAGTTTTCTCCAGGGGATGAAATTGAATAGAAAATGGAATATATCATAGTGATGGGAATCTAGCTGTGTGCTTTGGAATAGTAACTAGCTGCACCGCTTCATCACCTTGGAAACACGCAGGGCCTGAGATGGTGACTTAGAGGGCTTATGCTACTGACTCCAAATTTATCTGGATTTGGCTTCATGGTGGGAGGAAACACATGTGATATTTTATCTGTGAATCTGGGAACACTGACAGATGGTGTTCTAAGTGATTTAAGAAGCCAAGAGTACAGAAACCAAAAGGATCAAGGTGCAACCCCTGGTTTTATGCTAAAAAGAAGGGAATGTGGGGCGCCTGGGTGGCTCAGATGGTTAAGCATCTGCCTTCGGCTCAGGTATTGATCTCCAGGTCCTGGGATCGAGCCCCATGTTGGCTCCCAGCTCAGCGGGGAGTCTGCTTCTCCCTCTCCCTCTGCCTCTCCCCCTGCTTGTGCTCTCTCTCTCTCTCAAATGAATAAAAAATATTTTTTAAAAAAAGGGAATGTGGGTCAGTGTGCTGTGGAAAGTTTTAGGTTGTTTTACACATGATGCTAAATATCAAGATGATTCATGAGAAAAAAAAAGACTGTCAAACATCTGCCCATTTGGTTTGTATAATGCCAAACATGGAGATATTTGGAAACATTGAAATGTCTGACATTGCAATGATAAACTTTCTGGATGAACAATTATGTGGGTTTTCTTTTTAATTCCTTATTTTGTTGCTGCATACATCCTTTTTGAAAAGTTGCTTTATTATATGTAACTAGGATGTACATTGCATTTCAAAACATAATGTATGGCTATCCAGAGAGGTTTTTTTTTTTTTTTTTTTTTTTTTTTTTAAATAAGTGTTTTCCAGTTCTATGATAGAATTTTTCCCAACAGAAAGATTGTAGAAACTTCCATTTGGCCTCTGAGCAGCAGTCCACACAGGCAGCCACACCCTCCTCCCTAGGGCACTCCCTACACTTGATTATCAGCCCTGTTAGTTCTCTTCCCACATCTCTGGACATTGCTTCACAGATTCCTTTGCCATATCCTACAGATCAATCTGACTTCTTGTATTGGAAGCATACAATTAGAAGAGTACAATTGTCTTCTAATGTCTCTCTCTCTCTCTTCTCATTCTCCACTCATTTCCCTGGTGATCCTATGCATGCTGACCAATACAAGCACTATCAATATGATGATGACTTCTAAACTTGCATCTTTGACCCATTTCTCCCAGCTGAGCTGCAACCTTAAGTTCAATTCCCTACATGGTATTCTCTTTTGGATGTCTCAGAGATGTGTCAAATGCAACATGTCCAAAACAGAAATTATGATCTTCCTCTCCAAACCTGCTGCTTTTCCTCCATATTTCTTAGTATATGATCTCACCGTCTACCAGAAACCAGGGAGTCATCTTTGGTACCTCCATCTGTCACACCTTTCCCATCTGATCATCGTGAATACTCCTTGTGTCTCTTGAATTGTCCCCTTCTCTTCATCTCCAATGAGAAAAACTCAGTCCAGACCAACATGGTTGCTAATGTAGATGACAGCAACAGCCCCCTAACTGGCACTCCTGTACCCACTCCTGTCCTCTAACAATATATTCTCTACATTGGGTAGAGAACTTTTATAGAAATGCAAGCCGAATCATGTTACTTCTCTGCTTAAAGCTCTTCCATGATCTCCCAACACCCTTAGGGGCAGTAAGAAGAATGGGCTTGCAGGGCAAGACTATACATTATGTTTTAGAAATGTTAACCTTGAAATGCCTGTGGGATTCAGTTAGGGTCCACTGGGGCAGATACAGATAGAGGTCATAGTAGGAGATGTAGCTATGGTAGTTGCTGCAGGAACAAAGAACTGAATGGAGAGGTTATAAAGGTAAACTAGAAGGATCCCCATTAGGGCTTACAAAATGGCAATCAAAATTGAGTGTGGCCACAGCATTCTAGAGGCTTCAGAGGATGAGGAACTCTATTTTGCAGGGGCCCCCAGAACTAACCAGTGTTTTAGGGGCTGTTTTCTATACATCTAACTCACAGGGACTGATGTACAACCAACATGTCAGTTCATTAATTTAGAGTGAGAAATTAAACTACTAAGTTCTCCCAAAGACTTAAGTTCACTGCTCAATACATTCTCTGCCTGAAGACAAATTACTGTAAGCCAAATTATAATCAGAAGGCTGCTTGGTAAGCATAAAATCCAAGTTAGGGAAGTGAGATGAATGACTCTTATGGAATTGCTGGTCCAGAATATTCATGTACATGTTTCTAGGCATGTTGAGTCTGTGTCTTAAAGTTTTGTTTGTGCTTAGCTAAATTTGAGGTTGAGATTAAAATAATGAAACAGTTTCTATCCATATAGGAGAATTATTTTCTACAAATGGTTTTTGCTCCCTTATAAAAACAAAATAGCAAACAACCAAAGAAAGACACTAGACTGTGGAAATGTTCAGCATATAATAGAAATATTTAGTTCAAAATATATCATAATTCGAAAGGTAACTTCATGCTCTCCACAGGAACCAGCTAGAAGAATGTTCTAACGTATTAAACTTTTTACCCTGAGGAAGATAAAGCAGTTGAACGAATAGTCATTTGATTCCTCTCTTCTGCTCGGGTCTTAGGAAAAAATAACCAGACAGAGAGAAGCACCATGCTTCTGATGTAATTGCCTTGGGGGAAAAGAATCAGTGAGAAGCAAGCTCTGCTCTAATGAGCAGAAATTAGGAGAGGCACAATGAACGTTCTGAGCACAGGACTGCTGAGATTTGTGGTATTTCTCCTGCTCCTCCCTGCCCATTAGGAGGATATTGAGAATTTAACTCTGAGCCAGGCACTGTTCTATACCCTTCAAATATATTAACTCATTGAATGCTTAAAACCCTGTGAATTAGATGCTCTATTTATCCCCAATTTACAGACCAGAAAAATGAGGTACAATGAGGCAGGTAACTTGCTGAAGGCACATAACCAGTAAGTGGCTGAGCTGCGATTTGAGCTGAGGAGGTTTGATTCCTGAGTTAACAATCTCGAGATCCCAACCTCTTCCTTTTGCTCTCCCTGGAAATGAGGGTCTCAAGTTGATGATCTTTGGTCCTGGAAGAGCCAATACTATCTGTTTGCAGTAAGCCACAATCAGCTTGAGGAGACCTATGCCTGCATCCATGGAGGGGTTCCACCAGAGGTTCAGGAGAAGGGAAGGGGCTGAAGTAGGGACGTGGACATTGATGCCTTTTCTTTTTCTTTCTTACCCACATACCAAAAGATGAGATTCTTAAGTACCCTGGCTATGGACTGCTTACTTCAGGCAGACTTGGGGGTAGGTGGATGGGAAAACAGTGTATAAACCATGGCAGTGAGCTCTCAGGTCAGGCAACAAGGGCTCCATCTTCTTTGGGCTGTGTGTGGGACACGTAGACAGATTTGCATTGTCTTGTTGCTTTTTCTCTAGGCCACGTGCTGTCCACATCCTTCTATTCAAGTCTTCCTTCAGGAAGAGCAAAATACGAAGCCAGTTTACTGGGCTTGAACAGACACAAATAGCTTCAATTTTGTGTTTCTGCACAATCTCTCTGTTTTCTTCTATATATGGTTAATATTATTAACTTTGTTATTAGTTTTTCTGTTTAACATTGAGCAGGTAACATTACTCATGAGTTACAATGGCAATGGTGGTGAGGATGGGGTAGAAATTGTCTCATTTCTCCCAATGGATTAATATAGGGAGAATGTTATGAGCATTTAACTGAGACTCAATGCCAGGAAGAGAGAGAAAAGAGTCAAACAGACCCTGTTTAGGGGAACATCACTGTTTAGAGGAACATCACTGTTTAGGGGAAGAGCACAAGGAAGAGGAGGCTGGGAAAGAGCCTAGATTAGTGGAAAACTATGTTATGGAAGCCAAAGTAGAGTTTGGGGAAGGGGCTTTGTCATCAAGAATGTCAGATGATTTACAACAGCCAAGAAGATATGCAAGCAGCCCAAGTGTCCATAGATAGATGACTGAATAAAGAAGATGTGATATAGGGGCGCCTGGGTGGCTCAGTCGTTAAGCGTCTGCCTTCAGCTCAGGTCATGATCCCAGGGTCCTGGGATCGAGCCCCGCATCGGGCTCTCTGCTCCGTGAGAAGCCTGCTTCTCCATCTCCCACTCCCCCTGCTTGTGTTCCCTCTCTCACTGTGTCTCTCTCTGTCAAATAAATAAATAAATAAATAATAAAAAAAGAAGATGTGATATATACATTACATGAATATATTACTCAACCATACAAAGAATGAGATATTACTCCTCCATACAAAGAATGAGATCTCGCCATTTGCGACAGCATGGATGGACCTAGAACATAATATATTAAGTGAAACAAGTCAGACAAATACCACATGATTTCACTTATATATGGAATCTAGAAAACAAAACAAACACACACAAAACTAGAAGCTGACTCATAAATACAGAGAACAAACTGGTGGTTGCCAGAAGGGAAGGGGGTGGGGGGAATGGGCAAAATAGGTGGAGGAGAATAAGAGGTACAAACTTCCAGGTATAAAATAAATAAGTTATGGAGATGAAAAGCCCAGCATAGGGAATATAGTGAATAATATTGTAATAATTTTGTATGGTACAGTTGGTGACTACACTTATTATGGTGAGCACCGAGTAACGTATAGAATTGTTGAATCGCTATGTTGTATGCCTGAAACTAACACTGCATATTAACTATATTTTAAAAAAAAAGTGTCAGATATTATGAGGAGGTCAAGTAGAACAAGATCCTGAAGTAGTTGCTGAGAATCAGAAAGTTCTGACAGAAAAGTGAAACAAGGTTTCATCACAGGGATGGAGAAGCTACAGCTCATAGACATGCTGGGAATCAGGTGATGGAGAGGTTTATCGATTTCAGTCCAGGGCATTGCAGACCCAAATCAGATTGAGAATTTAGCCAATGTGAAGCTGAATCTAGGTAAGAGCTAAGAGATTACTCCATTAGACAAGTGTGGACCAGGTATCCTTATTGGGAGAATGTCCATTAAAGGGTGCTTGAATCTTATGGCTCAGGGTCATTTGCAAAACTGCCCTTTATATCTTCAACTTGTTAATAAGCAGCTTTAGCTCTTAGGAATCATGCAGGATTTCTCAAAAGAATCACCCCAATTCTCTTGGGCTAGTAATCTCAGTTCCAATTCCCTTAGAACAATAATCTCCATTTGCTTAAAATAACAAAATTATTTATTTGGTTAGTGTCTTTAACCCTGGGAATCAAAGAAATGATGAAAGAGATAAAATCTATTGTATTCATATTCCTGTGTTAAGTTCTGAAGTGATCTCATATACCTGAATGTAAAATTTAAAAGAAATTCAGCATATTATTTGATATGCTCTCCTACCTCAGGGCCTTTGCACTTGCTACTCTTCTCCTTGGATATTCCCAATAGTCTTGTGCCTTGCTTTTCTAAATCCTTTGTCTTTACTCAAATAATGACTTACTGATAAAGCTTTCCCGAATCATCTTTAAAAAAATTGTACCTCATCCCTCCCCACCTCTGCTCAATTTTTTTCACAGCACTAGCCACCATCTGACATACTATATTTTTTCATTGTTTATTTGCCTTCACTGTGCACAAGGTACTGTTCCAGGTGCTGGGAGATATAATGATAAACAAATAAAACAGACTTACCTTTTTTGAAAGAATACTTCAGTGAGCTGCTTGGGGTCAGAGTGAATCTATAAGGGCATGGTTGATTAGCAGAAGATGATAACTACAAGATCTTCTCAGGCACAATTAAAAATGAAGGGACAGAATTGTCCAGAAGGATTTCAAGCACCTTAACCCAAATTAAGTTATTTTAGTAAATTACATTAACTTATTATTGAGTCAGTATGTGATTTCTTAAGCTTTAAAATATATGCATATGGTAAAAAAAATTCAAATAGAACACAACTATATAATTGAAAAGTCAGACTCTTTTTCATCCTAAACTTTTTTTTTTTTAAAGATTTTATTTATTTATTTATTTGAGAGAGAGAAAGAGAGCATGAGCAGGGTGAGGGGCAGAGGGAGAAGCAGGCTCTCTGCTGAGTGGGGAGCCCAAAGTGGGGCTCGATCCCGGGACTATAGGATCATGACCTGAGCCAAAGGCAGATGCTTAACTGACTGAGTCACCCAGGCGCCCCACCACCCCAAATTTCTTATCCTTTTAACCTAACTCCTTCCAACAGTTTTTCTTGCTTCCTTCAGACATTTTTCATGCTATACCCACATATATGAATATGTTTTTTAGCCAATTTGCAATATGATATACAGACTGCATTGCCTTGATTTTTGTCACCAAAGGTATTTTAGAGATGTACTTATATGAATATATACAGGCCTGCCTGCTTCCAAAAAAGTTTTTAATATTTCATTACATGGGTTGCTACCTTTTTTGTGTGTGCAAGCAGCGGGGGAGGGGCAGAGGGAAAGGGAGAGACAGAGTCTTAAGCAGGCTCCCCACCCAATGTGGAGCCCAATGCATGGCTTCATCTCAAGACCCTGAGGTCATACCTGAGCCAAAGTCAAGAGTCAGACGCTTAACCAACTGAGCCACCCAGGTTTCCCATGGGTTGCTACATTTTAAACTAGTAACCTACTGATGAACCCAAACAATATCTCAATGAACATCCTCATAGCACCTCTTTGTTCATTTGTCCACATATAAATATATCTGCAGGTTCAACTGTTAGAAGCAGAATTGCTGATATGAGTATATGAGGGCATACGACACAAGAGTTGAGAGTATTTCCTTCTCAAACCCTAGTTTGAATGAATGTAAAACTTGGTTTTACTTCTAGCATTCCCACTGTGTTAGTCGAACGTAGGGCTTGATACTCCATCCCTTGCTGCCCAATTTCCTATCCTAATAATGCAGATATTTAACAGCTATGCAAATAATACATCAAAGATGTAATTTATTAAAGTGGCCCCAGAAAGTACCACTTACGCACTGGGAGATTTGACTTAATAATGCAATTCTACAAGACTTTATTAAAAGCTCAATTCATGGGTCTGATTCATCCTTTTGTGCTTGTCTCAGTCACGTGTGTGTGGTCCTTAGCCACCACAGAGGGGGGGATGGAGGACCCCTGCCGTGACTTACCATCTGAAATGGCAGCAGTGCTGAGCTTTCTGGCTGGGCTTTGAGTGGCTCAGCTGTGGCTAGCAGGAGAGCTTTCTAAGAACCCATTAAGTGGAGGGAGGAAAACCCCTCTCTCCTAGGGAATCATGGGGCATTCAGCCCCTCCCAGAACACTGGGCTTGCTCCGCTGCTGTCTGTTAACTTTGTGTCAGGGACACTGCAGGGACGATGGGACAGCCCATGTGGAAATCCCTGCAGAGAACATTTGACTGGGGGAGCTTCAGGCTCACGAGCAGCTCTTGGAACATCATAGATCGTTTTTTTTTTTTTTTAAGATTTTATTTATTTATTTGAGAGAGAGAGCCAGCTCACGAGCTGGGAGGGAAGGGCAGAGGGAGAGGAAGAAGCAGACTCCCTGCTGAGCAGGGAGCCTGACCAAGAGGATGCAAGGATTTGGGACTCAATCCCCGAGATCATGACCTGATCCGAAGGCAGACGCTTAACTGACTGAGCCACACACAGGCTTAAGAGCAGCCTTGGAGGAAAAACTGCCAATAAAGTCAAAGTTAATTTTTTTGTTTTTTTTTGCAATCAGGCAGAAATATTATAAAAAAAAAATGAAGCAACACCTTTCTAGTGGTATGTTGGTAAGCCAATTCCTTGGAGGGGCGGATAAAAAGCCCTAATTTGTAGTGTTTGCCAGTTTCTGTGGTGTAAATATTTCCACTCTGGCCAGTTGGGAAGATACGTACAGACTGACTATGTGTACCTCACAAGCCAGTATGGGCCTAGCTCACCACGCACATTACCTTTATGCAGAAATGAAAGAGCTGTTCATGTCTCCAAACAGAATCCTTGTTTGCAAAGTTCCACAATTGTGTCAATACTGTCACTTGTCCAATTGATAGAGGTTGGTGATCATTTTCTAACTAACAACAAAGAAAATTGTTGTTCCAGCTACTATTGCTCCTAACAAAACTCTAAAACATAATGGTCTCAAAAACCTGTTTTATTACGCTCACAGATTTTTGTGGGTCAGGAATTTGGACAGGGGAGATCGGTGGATGGCTTATCTCTGCTATATGATGGGAACCTCAATTAGGAAGACTCAAAGGCCAGGGTTGGTAACTGGAGGACTGGAATCATCTAGAAGCCTTTCTCAAATGTCTGGTGGCTGATACTGGCTTTTATCTGTTACTGCAGCTGAGGCTATATTGGCCAGAACATCTATGTGTGGCCTCTCCATGTGTCTGCTTGGGCATTCTCATAAAATGATAGCTAGGTTCCTAGAGCAAGCATTCCAGCAGAACCAGATGAAAGCTGTTATTGCCTTTTATGAGGGAGCCTTGTTTCTTATTTGTTTCTTTCTTCAAGGGAATTTGTGAGACACAATGTTATTGCTAAAATTATAAGCCCATCCAGCTTCAAGGGGAGGGAATATAGATCCTACCTCTCAATAAGAGGATTATCAAAGACACATTTCAAGAAGAGTATGTGGGATAGGAGGTATTCTTATGGCTATTTTTGGAAAATATATTGTGTCAGAATTGGCATTTAGGGAACTCTTCAGAGAAGTAGATGGGAATGACTCCCATCCAGTTCTTTCCCCAACCTCCCTTGAAACTTTCATCCTTCAGGGAGACATCTAAGAGCTCTGTTAACTATCCGTTTTCTTGACATGTTCCAGACACTCTGTTCTAGACTCGATCACCAAAAAACAGTGTGAGGGGACTTTCTTAGCTTAAGAAATCAAAAGAACCATATTAATCTCTCCAACAAAAATTTATCAGCACCTGCTATGTGCCCGGCACCGAGCTGGATACTTGGGAGAATAGGCAGATATGGTCCTGCTCTCTAGGTGCTTGCCTCCTAAAGGAGGAGACAAACAATAAAGTAACAAATAAATAAGCAAAATATTGATATCTTGTACCAAGTACTAAAAAGACAATAAATAGGGTCCGTGATTGAGAATGATTGGCAAGGTGCTTATGTTAGAGAAAGCAAGTCTAAAGTCCCCAAGGTAGGAAGGATGAAGTGTATTCTAGAGGCATAGTGAGAAAGGGGGAGTCAGCTATGACCAAGGGGCTGAGTAGAGATAACATTGTGGGGCCATCAGCCCAAAGTTGGCATTTAACACTGTGGGGAAGTAAAAGATGACCCATGAGAGAGTCCGGGGGACAGGGTTGGGAAGACTGGGTGCACAGAGGAACACCCCATTTGGAAGTCTGGTGGGGCAAAACAGAAGAGGAGGTAGAGAGGGAGGGCAACGATGGAACAGGGCAACTAGAAAGCACAAGAGACAAATGCTATAGCAGGGAAAGCTTGAAGAATGCAGGAGAAGCTGCCTGCCGAACTCGGTTGATAGGCTGAGGAAGAAGGGATCAAACAAGAGTCACCAGGGTGGAGAACAGGAGGGTTATTGCTGTTGATCAGAGTTGTTTCAGGGGAGTGGAGAAACCAAAAGCTCCATTGGAGGGAGAGATGAAGAGGTGGAGGCAACATTTGTGGTTAAATCTCTTGAACATTTTGCTAGAAGGAAAAAAAGAGAAATGGAGCATTAACATTTTCTAAAGTAAGTTCTTCTGAACACTGGTTATATTCTGTCCTAGTTCATTCGGACTGTTGTAACAACATACCATAGAAGATGGGCTGGGTGGCTTGTGACCAACACAGGTTTATTTCTCACAGTCCTGGGGGCTGGAAGTCCAAGATCAAGGTTTTGGCATGGTCGGGTTCCTGTGAGAGCCCTCTTCTAGGTTGCAGACTGCCACCTTCTCATGCTTTTCTCATGTGGTGGAAAAAGTGAGAGAGAGCTCTCTGGGTCCCTTCTATGATGGTACTAATCCCATCTACGAGGGCTCCACCTTAGGACCTTAACACCCCCCAAAGACTCTACCTCCCAATACCATCACAGTGGGGGTTAGGATTTCAACATAGGAATTTTGGGGGACACAGACATTCAGTCCACTGCATATGAAGTATTAACTGGTTTAATGCAAATGAAAAGTTTTGGAAAACTTAGCTTTAAACAAGTCTTTACTGCCTATCCTTACAGAACTTTGGTAAGCTAATGTGCATTATGAATTTTCCTCCTCGTTCCATTATGGAAAGCTTTTTTATCTGTAAAGATTTTTAATGTTTTCTTTTTAAATTTTTTAATTATATTTTTTATTTCAAAATTTTAAATTTTTTTAAATTTAAAAATGTAATTTTAATTATATCTTGCAGGACTGATAGGACGCACTATAGGAAATATTGAGTTTACCTTTCTTTTTTTCCTTAGGTTTTATAGAAGGAGGATATAAGAAAATCTTACTAAGTGTGCATTTCTATATCCTTTGCAGAATAATAGTAAACAAATTATCAGTTGAGTTAGTCAATGTGCCTTATATAAAGAACTTTGTGACAAATTCCCCCTATGAATCAACACCAGGAAAAATAAATTGCTTCTCTGAATGAACTGGGGCAGTTGAAAATACCAATCAGTGAATCAGGGATGAATCACAGCATTCTAGAACTAAAAATGACCTTAAGCTAACCTAGTGAATCCCACTACTTTTGCAGAGGAGAACACAGACCCAGAGATGTTGAAGAAGATGCCTTGGACCCCTCAGCAGTAATCTCTCTGCCCAGCCCAAGTCCCTTCGTGCAAATGCTAGGAGATGTTCCTTCACCACACTGAGCTCCCAGGAGTCTTGGCCGTAAATCTTGTCCTCAACCACAGTAACCAATTTACCCCAACTACCTGATAACATCAACTATCCTCTCTTAAATTGTGATTGTTTTTTTCTTACTATTTTTAAAGAGTATGCTTTATCTGGCTTCTAGTTAACAGTTCCAGATAGTCTTAGAATGCATAATCCTAAATTTTGTTAATTTTTTAAAAAAATAAAGTACACAGAGAAATTTATAGATTTCATGTGTTTGGAACCTGGAAAGTATTTTCCTGTGTAAGCCACGTTAAACATGGTGGTTAGTTTCTACCACCAAAATCCTTAAACTGTAATGGAGCTGAAGTTTATTCATCTGTTCCCCCTTGGGTTGGTCCATTATTGCTCTATGCGGGCTTGTCTGATAAACCTTTATTCTTGCCTATTAGGGCTGAACCTTCTGATGGAAGCACAAGTGAGCACAAAGGACCCCTCTATGGGTCACACTCCAGCAGGGCAAGCTAAGGTTTGTACATTCTTGCTGACCCTCCTTCACTTATATAGTTTTAAGGCATATTAATTTGTATAAAATAACCTGTTCTGCCATAAACCACCATTAACAACCACAGTGTTTTGATTTGATGTTTAAATGATATTTTTGGAGTGAAATTGTCTTTATGATTCAGTATGCTATACCACGGGCTGGTTATGTTAACAAAATACAGTCATTACCTGAAAAAAAAGTATAGAATGTAACAGAAGAAGAAGTATGTAGTAAGAAAATCTCAACATACATTAAATTGGAGTTTAAAAAAGAGTAGAGAGAAAGAAGAAGAAGCAGTATTTGAAGAGACAACAACTATTTTCCAGAGCTATGGAAGGACACCAATCACATATTTAAGAAGTTGTATGATTTCCAAGAAGAAAAGTAAAAATGATGCACCATGGTGAAAATTCAGGAAACTACAGACAAAGGGGATACCTTAAAAGCAATCAAAGAAAAAAGACCTATTACTTTTAAAGAACTGGACAGCAATATTTTTGATGAGCAATAAAAGAAGTCATAAAGCTGTGAACTTACTTCCTCAATGAATTAAAAAAAAAAAGCCTAGATGTCCATATCTAGGTAAAATATCCATAAAGAAGGAGGCTCAATAAAGATAAGCTCAAACACAAAAAAAAGTTTACTAGCAGCCTTACAGATAACATAGTCAATACATATTTTGTATGTTATATGTATTATATACTGTATTCTTACAATAGGGTAAGCTAGAGAAAAGAAAATGTTACTAAGAAAACCACAAGGAAGAGAAAATACATTTACAGCACTGTACTGTATTGAAAAAAATCTGTGTGTGGGGTACCTGGGTGGCTCATTCATTAAGTGTCTGCCTTCGGCTCAGGTCATGATCCCAGGGTCCTGGGATCGAGTCCTACATGGGGCTCCCTGCTCAGTGGGAAGCCTGTTTCTCCCTCTTCCACTCCTTCTGCTTGTGTTCCCTCTCTCGCTGTATCTCTCTCTGTCAAATAAATAAAATCTTAAAAAAAAAATCTGTGTGTAAGTGGACTCACACAATTCAAATCCATGTTGTTCAAGGGTCAACTGTATTATATTCTTTTTTTTTGAAGATTTATTTATCTTTTTGAGAGAGAGAGAGTGCATGCGCACACACATGGTGGGGGGCAGAGGGAGTGGACGAGAGAATCTCAAGCAGACTCTGCACTGAGCGTGGTGTCTGAGGCAGGGCTTGATCTCAGGACCCTGAGATCATGACCTAAGCTGAAACCAAGAGTTGGATGCTCAACTGACTGCACCACCCAGGCATCCCTATTTCTTTTCTCTTAGTCATTATACTAGAAACTACAGCATGCATTGTTACTTTACCGAAGTCTAATAAATACTTTTCATCTCCTCTTGGCTAATATAAGGACATTGGAATACTTTAAATACATTCACACCCCATCTGACTTACATGCTAGTATTGTTGAGTGAGGAGGGTGGAGCCTTCTTTGGGAAGGTCTGGACTTTGGAGAATGGTAATATTGTGCCATATGTGATGAGACCTTTCTGTGTGATTCCACAAAATCTTTAGCAACAACCTCAGAAACCATGACATTCGTAAGTAATTTGATTTCCTATGAAAACTACAGTAAGGCTGAGTTCATGTTCTGATTGATTTCACCTGAATCAAGGTCAACAGCATGGATGAGGGAATACAAGTCTGACCAATAAGCAAATTTTGATCAGACAGTGGGAATTTGGCCTTCAGGGTGTCAGAAATGGACAATTCCTGATGATGGCCTCTTCCAAGGTCAAATCATGGGAGAGATTATTGAAAGGATGTGGCAGCAATTTCTGGACGTGAGGAAGTGAAGACACAGGGGCAGACTTCATTCATAACAACACTCATGTTCTGATTATCATTGCTTACTCTTTACGGCTGTCATTATAACAAGCCAATCACTTTTTTGTATGTATTTTCAATCTACAGCATCTATATGACATCAAAATATCCAGATGAAAAGTGAAAAATTGAGGATCATCAGACGGTGGTTTGAGTAACACCAAGCATCTGGCAGTGGGAAGATAAAATGTCACAATGATTGATGAATCACCTTTATCCAGACATTTTGAAGTCAAATTGGAATGGCCAGAAAATGGATATTGACAGACAATTTCCTAGAAATGAAATTTAGAACTTGGAATAGGTCATTGCATCTAGCCTGAGAGCCTACAGAAAATGGGGTCTCCATATTTGTTAAAATTAAAGCTGGCCAGCAAGATGAAAGGCAAGAGCCTGGGAAGTCTGTCAAAGGAAAGATTTTGAAAATTTAGTAGCAGAAGATGAAAGACAATGTCATGGCTAAGATAAAATAGCCTCGGAAGTAAAACCTACAAGGGAAGCAAAGGTCAAGAAACACAAGAAGATAAAGCTCAGGATGCTTTAGTGGTTTAGGCCGACAGGGAATATACTTCTGAAAATAAATGGAACGAGACATTAAAGAGGACCTTTACAAAGTTTAAAGCCTTTTCTTACCTGTGGTCTCGGATAGGATTTAAATTTTGTTGGAGCAAGGTCCAGATGAAGAATAAATCAAATTTAAGTGTACTACGTAATGTTGTTAATTAAGTAGAAGTCAGAATTTTTGATAATAGGAATGGAGAAGAGAGGGAACAGTTCTGTTGACCACGTTCTGTAGATACTTCTTAGATGCTAATGTGCACAGAATCACGTGGGGATCTTTGTTGTAGATTTTGATTCAATGTGTTTGCCATGGAGCCCGAGGTTTCGCATTTCTAGAAGCTCTCAGGTGACGCCAGTAGAGCAGGTCCTCGGACCACACTGTGAGTGATAGGCTATAGAGCAGAGGTTCCCCACCTGGATTCCCAAGAAATCTCCCCAGGTAATACTGATATGCAGCGGGCGCTTGGAACCAAAGCTTTTGAAAAACTTGAAGATCAGTTAATACAAGAACTGAAGGAATCAGGACAGTCATAAAGCTTCTTCAAAGATGAAGCTTCCCAGCAGCATGTGAAAAAAAAATATTGTAGATGTTTGTATGAACTATCTAAAACAGCCATCGGAAATGTGGAGAGGGGCTGGTGTATGTTTTTAATAAACCATACAGTGTTTGCTTTGAAGATGGTAAAGGCCTGGAGTGGATAAAAGAGGAGAGATGAAATAAGTAAGTCTGTAGCCACATTTACACTTTTGTAACTTCTTTATACTTTTTAACTGTTTGGATAATAAACGTGGCCAGTGGCTTCTTGTGTTTAAAGAGCCAGGAATGGAGACAGGGAAAGAGAGAGAGAGAGTATCTGAGCACATGTGTGTATGAATGTGCATGTGTGTGAATGTTGTGTGTAAATGATGTGTGTGTGTGTTTGCATTTAGTCAGAGAAGCCCTAAGTTTACTGGGAACCCAGAGCTGAGAAATGCTGACACCCTGCAAGGGTGTCATACCTCGTATTACATTCAGGTGGTGAAAATATAATGCTCTTCACACACCTACCCTCTTCCAAATTCACCAGACTCTTCTAATTTTTGTAGCCGCCCTTACCTCTTCAGGACTCGACAAGATTCAGTCTCTGCTACATCCAATTTTGTCCCTTTTAGTGGAACATAATTAGATGCAAATATAAATCACAACTATTGTCAGAATTCAAATGGGTTCTGATGAGAATTAATATTTTCCATTCATAGAAGTACTAATTCAGAACACACAATAAGGCAGAAATTCAGAATTAGGCAGAAACCACTCATTTCTCAAGCAGAAATAGCTATATTATAGTCATCTTATAGAGATTAGAATTTTGCAATCGAGATATCAGAGCTTTATGCTATAAATGATTTCTTATCCTCCTTCTCAAATCTTACCCTTCATGACAATTGAATAAATGAATATGTGACAGAATTAATTGAATGCTATTATCTCTACTTTAGAGTTTTAATTTCAGATCTTGTCTCATTAACACAATTATCCAGGAAAGCATTATGTCAAACAAACACACAACTGTGATGTACTGTATATATTAATCAGAATTCTTGGTTTGCAAGCGACAAACTCAACTCACACTGAAATCAAAGGAAAATGAACATATTGATTCATGTAACTGCAAAATTGAAGTGCACATTAGGTACATTTGGACCCAAAGAGTTGATTTTTCAATCTTTTTCTCTGTCTTCTTCTTCTGTTTCCTTTAAGTGTTGGCTGTATTCTTCCTGTAGCAGGTAGCTTTTCCAATCAAGGAAGGTGTCTCAAAGCAGCTTGAATTTTTTTTTCTTTCAACTAACATCTTTTTTGTTTTGTTTTGTTTTTTATTTAAATTCAATTAGCCAACATCATTAGTTTTTGATGTAGTGTTCAATGATTCATTTGTTGCGTATAACACCTACTGTTCATCACAACCTCCTTAATGCCCATCACCCAGTTACCCCAACCCCCCACCCACCTCCCCTCCAGCAACCCTTAGTTTGTTTCCCAGAGTCAAGAGTCTCTCATGGTTTGTCTCCCTTTCTGATTTCTTTCCATTCAGTTTTCCCTCTCTTCCCCTGTGATCCTCTGCACTCTTCCTTATGTTCCACATATGATAATTTTCTTTCTCTGCTTGACTTATTTCACTTATTATCACTTAGCATAATCCCCTCCAGTTCCATCCATGTTAATGCAAATGGTGGGTATTCATCCTTTCTGATGGCTGAGTAATATTCCATTGTATATATGAACCACATCTTCTTTATCCATCTGTTGAACGGCATCTCGGCTCCTTCCACAGTTTGGCTATTGTGGACATTGAAAACAGCTTGAACTTACAGACTTTAGCACTCAAGTTCCCAGAAGAAGAGAAAGAAACTTTTTCCATATCCATGGCACAAAAATCCTTGGGAAGATTGTGATTCCACCTGATATGTAAGCTCTGAAACCATCATTACGGCCATAGGGCTGGAGCCTTCTAATTGTCCTCACTTGGGTCACATGCCCATCCCTGGCACTAATGTGTGGTCAGCACTGTCCCCACCTTGACAACCTTGATTGTAAGAATGTTTCCCCTGAAGGAAGGAGTGATAGGCAGGTTGATAATGTATTTCCACTCCGTTATGAGCCTAGCTTGAATGGTAGGTAAGTTGAGACTCATGCAGCTGCTGCCAAAGACAGGAAGAGAAGTACCTGGAAGGGGCCCAGGGAAGGTTAAAGGACAAGACTTATCAAGGACAGAAGAGTCTCAAATTAGCTATTAATCATAGTAAGATTTCTATCTAATGGTAGTAGACTTCAGAAAAGCTATCAAGGCTATAGTGACTATTTTGAAAAATAAAATTGTCTGGCCACAGTAGGCCTTCTTAGGAGGTTTAACAAGCCTCACAGCATGTATTAATGGGGTGCATGGGTGACTCAGTCAGTTAAGTGACCGACTCTTGATTTCGGCTCAGGTCATGATCTCAGGGTCATGAGATTGAGCCCCACGTCATGTTCCCGTGGAGTCTGCCTGAGATTCGCTCTCTCCCTCTCCCTCTGCCCCCCCTCCACTCACTCTCTCACTCTCATTCTCTAAATAAATAAATAAAATCTTTAAAAAGAAAGCATGTATTATTAAATGCAGGAATAGTTCATAATGATGTGTGATATTAGATCTAAAATTGACCTTACATATCTTTAAAGCACGATTATCATGACTGTGTGTTCTGTCAGGAGCTCAGCTGAGCTTGGGAGAGCTGAGCTGTCAGGTGTCGAGCAGCCGACTGAAGCCACAAGCTAAAATAACAGTAACAGGGAAGGCTTTAAACACTCACTGTGATGGTATAAGCAAGAGGCCCAACTTGGACAAAGCACCGACTCCCCTTTTTCCCTTTTTCCCATGGAATGGTGCTCCTGGCAAGGTTCGGGTGGATCGATGCAGACATGGGGGGTCGTCTCACTGATGAGGGGGGCCTGAACACAAGGCTCTTGCAGTTTAATGACTACTGTAGGTTTTATGGATCATCTGTAAATGTGATCTGTCTCATGTTTCATCTAGGGGCCGGAAGGAGGGGAAGATGGAGGGCTAGAAGTGGAAAAGTACCCGGAACTGAGGCAGCGTGGGGACAAAGGTCTTCAAGGTTTCCAGTAAGGTGACCTCCAAATCAAGGTGCCTGGGCTAGGAATGCAGATATGTAGAAGAGTGTGGTTAACCCCGGGGAGCTTGAATCCTTCCTGCAACTTCCTGCAGAGCCGGTGGAGGCCTGGCTGAACCCCAGGGCTGTGTGGGTGGGGCCGCTTCCCCCAGGAGGCCTGCCAGGTAAAGCCTCTGTAATTGCTTCTGGCTAGGCCTCAACAATGCACAGAGGTTTTTAGCCAGGAGCCCAACTCCTCAAATTCGCTTCTATTAAGTAGTATCAAGGGTAGAGTCTTGGTAGCATTTTAACATAAGATGACAAAACAAAAACAATGTAGTTTTTCTTCTGGCTCATTCTTATCACGGTAGGGAAATGAAGTGAGAATTGACCATAAACGAGGCATTGTTACTTCCATGACTCCTGGTCCTGGGGGGTTTTTGTGTGCTCTGCAGAATAACAAGAATTCAAAATCCTGCGGGGTTAAATGGACCTATAGATCTCATTTTACACAAACTTTTTTTAAGATTTTATTTATTTATTTGAGAGAGAGCACGAGCAGGGGCGAGAGGCAGAGGGAGAAGCAGACTCCTCGTTGAGCGGGGAGCCCGGATGACGTGGGGCTCATTCTGGGACCCTTGGGAGCATGACCTGAGCTGAAGGCAGACGCTTAACCAACTGAACCACCCAGGCGCCCCTACACACACTTTTAATATGAATACATCATCCATCCCCAAGTGGTCATCCCACTTGTGACTAAAACCCAGTGCCAAGAATCTTGTACTTTTTTAAAGTAAATCATCACATTTTCTCAGACGTGGATGGTCAGAAAATTCTTTTGAGACAGAATGTGTCTCCCTGTCTCTTTACCCACTGATCTTGGGATCTTGTTGAACAACTATGTTCCCTTTTTCAACAGGCTATTCTGCAGATGTTTGAAGATAATGGTCACACGTCTTTCAGACTAGTCTTTCCAGAGCAAACAGTGTTCGTTTGCTTCATCCCTTGTATAATATGGTTTTGAGAAGCTCCACTCTGCCCATCCTGTCTGAGCAAGCTTGCCTGCCGATGTCCTTGTGCTTACCACCATTCAAACAGTGTGGAGAACATAACTTCTCTTGTTTTAGATTTTGTATTTTTATTAATGTAGCCAAAGACGAAGTTCACTCCTAGGAATGGTTTTATCACAGCACATGCTGAACTCCCAAGTTCTTTTCTTTTTTTTTGAAAACTCCCAAGTTCTTTTCATGCCAAGTTTACACCTCCTTTATTTCTACTTGTTCAGTTGGCTTTGGACTCAAAGTTGTAGTGTAAAAATGCAACCTAATATATTTCCCAATTTGACATTTATCATATGGTCCCCATGCCTGTCTTAATAGCACGATAGGCAAGCAGTAAAGAATAGTGACTAATGCGTAGACTTAAAAAAAAAACCTATATATTTTTAAATAAACCTGATGCAAAAGAAGCTGCAAAACAAATGTTTGCTTAATAAGTTATAAGGGAAACCATCAGGTCCAGAAATAGAACTTTGTCAGTCACTCCAGAAGCCCCTCCAATGCGGCCAATCCAAGTCTCAACACCTGTCTCCCCTGGTCAGATATGACTATATAAATATGAACTAATCCAGTAATCAATGATTTGAGTCATTTAAATATTTTCATTGTACAGATCCATCAGTAGACATTATAGTTTAGTCTTACCCATTTAAAAAAATTATGACTAAGTCTTTCTTAATCTCTAGATTTCCCCCCCCATCTCTTTATTTCTCTTAAAAGTTGTCTGTTGCACTTGACCTGAAGAGTTACCTACAGTGTGGAATTTTTCATTACATAATCATCGTGCAATTCAACATGTCCCTCTGTCCTTTGTATTTCTTGCCGGTTTGTGGTTCGATCTAAAGTCTTGACCAGACTCATGTTTCATCCTTATGGCAAGACGACAGGTGGTGCTGTGCTCTTTTTTTTTTTTCTTCCAGCTTTATTGAGATATAATTAATATATAACATTGTATAACTTCCAGGTGTACATGTTTTTTCCCATAAATTAAATTTTTTATTTTAGTATAATTGACACAAGATGTTATATTAGTTCCAGGTGTACAACATAGTGATTCAAGTTCTCTATATGTTATGCTATGCCCACCACAAGTGTAGTTACCATCTATCATAAGGTGTCCAACATGCTGACTGGAAATACTTATATACTGCAAAGTGATTACTGCTATGGCTTCAGCTAACACCCAATTCATGTAACATAATTACTATTTTTGTGTGTGTGGTGAGGACACTTGAGATCTACTTTGGTAGCAACTTTCAAGTATATCATACATATTATTAACTATAATCGCTATGCTCTACATTAGATCCCCAGAACTTTTTCATCCTATAACTGGTACTCTTTGGATGGTACTGTGCTCTAGCACAAGGAAGCACATCATATCTGGTCATTTTTTTGTGTGATGTTAGCAGCTGATGCTTAATGCCTAGATCCATTAATTCACTGGGATTTGGAGATAGTGGTATTTCTATCACTTCTTGCAAATTATTTATAATAGAACTCTGGAGACACTTCGCTCATTTACAATTTGCTTATTGAGTGATATAATTCATATAGAAAGACAGGATGAATATTTTATCTTTCCTTTTGGTTACTAGCTTTGAAGGTGATAAATTGGTTTCCTGTCATTCTTTGAAGGTAAACAATTCGATTTTTAAAATATCATTGCGAACCTGTTGGTTTAATGGACTTAATCATTTCAATGATCCCTTTAAAACTCACATTGGTTCTCTTTGGCTGGCAAGAGCCTCTTCAGGTTGGTTTCTGAGTATTTTTGACATAGCCCTCATGGTCTTTGATAGCTTCCTTGCTGTCTGGTATTCTAGGTTCATCTTGTTCCTACCCTAGACCTAGAACCAGTCATTTTCTCCAATAAATTCTAGGCTCTTTTGGTGGAAAGGGTATTTCAAGACCATAATCTAGGTACTGTAGGATAAACAATGATGTGCGAGAGAACTCACAAGTCAAAATGAAGATGGATCATCCAAAAGAACTCCTTTATATTGAAGTTTATATGAATTCCTAACCTCTGTGTGGGATTTACTGAATATATATAAAGAATGAATTGGAGATACTGATTATGAGATGAAGATTATTTCCATGTCACCAAGAAGTTACCCATTTAAAAAGCAATCAAAGTTAATAGTTACACATTTTAGAAATGTTTGTCATTTGTTCATTCATTAATTCAATAGGCATTTATTAGCCACCTATTGTGTGCCAAAAGGTCAGAAGAGAGCATTAAACCTGAAGATATATCTATGAAGTCTCCGGCATGTAGAGAGTAAGATATAATACTGTTCAGAGAGAGTTTATAGAGCGAGAAGGGAAGGGATGCAAGCTTCAGTGAACATCAACACTTGAGAGAATGAGCAGTTAGGAGGAGCCGGCAAAGAAGACTGAAAGTCTTGGCCAGAGAGAAGGGAGCAGGGGAGCATAGTACCATAGAAGCCTGGTGGAGAGAGCTTTTCTGGTAAGTGTCAAATTCTGTTAAGGATTCAGTCAAGATGAGTATTAAAAAGTGTCCACTAGATTTAGCATTAAGGACATCACTGGTGACTTTGGTTGAAGCATCCTTGAATGAACCTCTCTTGTGGGGAGACTCTGGCATCTACATTTTGACACATTTCACAGATGGTATGAGAGCTACTGGTCTAGCGTTTTCACATGATTCCTCCTCTGGAGGATGGAGCTATATATGATCTAGATAAATTCAGTGTATTATGTATTAAATTAAAAATTAATAACAAATGTTCCTAGTATTGGCTTTTTGGAGAGTGAAACAGATACTACCTATGAAATCACAACTGCCTAATAAAGTATTGATTATTAATTAGGTTGCCAGGGCTGGGTGTCAGTGCTAAGAAAAATTTGCCTCGGCCTCACTATTGCACATGACAGCCAGATGTAGATATAAATATATATTATTATGTATATGTATATATGATTATTATATGTAAGTTACATGATATGTATTATAAGTATATATGTGCATTACATAATATGGATTATTGTGTATACATATAAATGGTTATCATATTATTCTGGTTTACAGATTCATCATGCCCAAATATGGATATTGTGAACTATTTATCATAGTCATATTCTCATAATCGCCCTGAGGCATTAATCCTTGAACTCTGGATACCTTTTGGAAGGCTCCCCTCCTTTACCATTACCATATAGATGGCCAGGGAGCCATCCTCTTGTTTGTTTTTGTTTTTATCTCTTTCTTATATGAGTACTCTGCTATGGAAACCCCAACACTGAAGGTTCTTGAGACATGATTACAGATATCATTTAAAATTGTATTGACAAAGAACAAACTGATGGGTCCCAGAGGGGAATGAGTGAAACAGGCGATGCAGAGTGTTGAACCACTATATTGTGCACCAGAGACTAACGCAACACTGTATGTTAACTATGCTGAATTTAAAGCAAAATAAAATTTAAAAAACCGAATAAAATAAAATTGTATTGATAAGTGGAAAAATATAGCAGTCATAAAATCCTGTTTCAGTACAAGGTGCATGCTTTCTAAGTAATTTAATTTTCAGTCCTTTCAGTGCAGTTTCTCGTTCTTTCTTTTTTTTTTTTTTTTAAAGATTTTATTTATTTATTTGAGAGAGAGAATGAGATAGAGAGAGCATGAGAGGGCGGAGGGTCAGAGGGAGAAGCAGACTCCCCGCAGAGCAGGGAGCCCGATGCGGGACTCGATCCCGGGACTCCAGGATCATGACCTGAGCCGAAGGCAGTCGCCTAACCAACTGAGCCATCCAGGCGCCCAGTTTCTCGTTATTTCTACTCGTTTCAGCGGGACACAGGGTTGGCTTCAGTCATGAGTGGATATGGAAATGTAAGTGAGTGTAGTTCTTTCCCAATCTCGTATTCATAAAAGATGCCTTTTATTTTATTTTATTTTTTATTTATTTATTTTTTTTAGAGAGAGAGGTGGGGGAGGGGCAGAAAGAAAGAGAGAGACTCTTAAACAGGCTCCACTCTGAGCATAGAGCCCAATTCAGGGCTCAATCTCATGACCCTGGGATCATAACCTGAGCCAAAATAAAAAACTGACTGAACCACCCAGGCGTCCCAAAAGATGCATTTTAGCATCTCCCATATTTCAACCGAAGCAAAGCCAGTTGATTGGACGTGTTTTTATGGGTGACCCTTCCCCTCCTCATTGTGCTTAGGTCTTGAGCATTCAAACTCAGTCAAACTCTGTGTTTTTAGTAAGGATGGCAGGGTTGCTGATTGAGGAGTCAACTGCCTTTGGGCAAGAAGATGAACAGTTCAGGAACAAGGACTCAGACAGATGCGTTGGGCACAATCTTCTGTTGGAAGGTGATTTAGTTTTATACAACAATCTGAACATGACTTGGGTTTAAAATGAAGATCATAAATGGACATTTAGAGAGGCTTTAAAAGAAGTCGGCACTGTGTGACAGAGACCTCACTGCCTGAGTGACAATAATAGTCTTTACTGGCTCCCTTAAAAGCAGATAGCATTGAGTTATACTGGGCTTTCAGCCCTATAAGCCTCCATAACCTCAGGCTCATCATTCCTCTGGGCCACTCTCTCACCTGTGAAGAGGAAATCTCCATCATGGCTCACACATTTTTGGTTACTCTGAAGATTGGGGGTAGTAACCAAAACATTTTTCAGAGAGGCCACAATGGTCCTTGACGAATTAAAAAAATCAGGAGGTGAGAACCCTTTCTTGTCCTCACAACCAGAATTCAGCTGCAGGGTGGGCCAAAAGAAAACACGGGTCCCAAGGATGGAGTTGTCTCCTGAACTGAATCAGTAGACAATTCTGCTGAGAGAATAGGCATTCTGAGCCAGTGTTTGGGAAGATGTCCAATAATAATAATGGCAACATCAAGGATACTAACAGTTACCATTTATTAAGCACATTCCAGGTACTAAAGTGCTTTACAGAAATCACCTCTAATCCTCTCAACAAGAAGTACGTTAGTTTTCACTAATACTTTCTGGACACAGAAACAAACTCAGGGGGTTAAACAAATTCTCCAGAATCGTACTACGGGTGTGAATGCTAAGCTAAGTCTTCCTGGCACAAAAACTCAGGTTCTTAACCACTTCTGTATTCTGTCAGGATAAAGAATACTAGCCTCTACTTACTGAATTAATATCAAGCAGTACATATACGGGCATTGCTGCTGGTTTGGCCGAGTAGTAATAACTCCGTCCCCATTTTATAGAAGGTGTAACAAAGGCTCAGAAAGGATTAATAATTTGCCAAAAGTCACACAGCTAGTAGGCTGGAGGATTTGAATTCAACTCAATTCAATATTTGAATTCAGGTCTGTAGGCTTTCAGACTCATACTTTTCCCACCAAGCCACACTGACTTCTAGGGCCAAGAACTTTCCTCGGTATGAAGAGAAGAAGTGCGCTCAGTGAGGGCAGAGTTTCCCTGATCTTCCAGATGGAGCTGGAATTAAATGTCAACTTTATTTATCTAGGAAAATTTATACAAAAAAAAAAAAAGAAAGAAAGAAAAAAATGTAGCATATGTCCTTGGAAATAGAATGCCTTGGGCTTAATGTATCCCTCGTGAATGCAGAATTTATCAGCCAAGACAGATGGCTGGTCTTGTAGAGTCAGAGAGTGCAGGGAATTTTGAAAGTCCAGCATCATTCAAGGCATGGGAAGTCAATTCTAGGGGCAAAATTTCACAGCTTGTGAAGGGAACATTTGGAGGAGTGATGGAGAAGGCAACTTGCCTTCAGAAATGACAGGTAGCTGTGTGATTTCAGGATGTTGGTATGTGTCCTATATTCCTGATATGAGTCTACTGCATTTTAATGAAACTGTAGGGTGGTCCTTGGGTTGGATCGATGGTCTCTTTGCTGCTTGATTTGGTGTGGACACTCAGTGAATCAAGGGCTGCATCAGAAGCCTGACCTCTCCCCGAAAGGCACACATTTCTATCTAGGAATAGCTTGTGGCATTCTGATTACACCACAGAGAAGTAGTCAGGATAAGGGGAGGGCAAGTAAAATAGACCCCTTAGAGTGGAAGCAACTTTGTGAAAGGAAGACATTTTCCTGAATGTATTGCCTCTTTTTCAACAAGCACTGAAAGAACTCCGATGCCCATGACTACCCTTTCATTACTTGCTATTCAGGAAGAGAGCAAGCAGTGGACTGGAAGAAATCACTGTTACTTAGCTTCTCACCTGGAAGTTAACTAATAAGGCAAGTGAGTGCCATTTTGTGGGAGCTCTAGAATTTTGAGGGTGCCACACAGGGTAGATAGAACCTGGTCAAAGTTCCGGATGAGAGCAGAAGAGAGATATGGGCTAATGAGTGATGGGTATAATTTAAAAATAGGATTGCTTGTTTTCTTGCTATTGAGTTGATGAGTTCTTTAAATAATTTGGATATTAATCCCTTATCAGATGTATGGTTTGCAGATATTTTCTCCCATTCGGTGGGTTATCTTTTCACTTTGTTGATCGTTTTCTTTGCTGTGTAGAAGCTTTCTAGTTTGATGTGGTCCCATTTGTTTATTTTTGTTTTTGTTGCCTCTCCTTTTTGGTGTCATATTCATGAAATCATTGCCAAAACCGATGTTATCAAGCTTTCCCCCATGTTTTCTTTTCAGAGTTTTACAGTTTTGGATCTCAGGTTGAAGTCTTTACTCCATTTTGAGTTGACTTTTGGGTATGGTATGAGATACAGATCCAATTTCATTCTGGTACATGTGGATATACAGTTTTTCCAGCACCATTTGTTGAAGAGACTATTCTTCCCCATAGTGTATTTTTGGCACTGTTGTTGAAAATTAGTTGACCATATATGTGTGGGTTTATTTCTAGGCTCTCTATTCTGTTGCATAGTAATAAAGCTAACTAATGAGGTGAGATACACTAAAAACTACAAAACACTGATGAAAGAAATTAAATGAGACAGAAACAAATGGAAAACCCATCTTGTGTTCATGGACTGGAAGGCTTAGTATTGTTAAGATGTCCATACTACCCAAAGCTATCCACAGATTCAAAGCAATTCCTATCAAAATTCCAAAGACATTTTGCAAGGATAGGAAAAACAATTCTACAATTTATATGGAACCACAAAAGACCACAAATAGCCAAATCAATCCTAAGAAAGAAGAACAAAGCTGGAGGCATCACACTCCTGATTCAAAATATATTATGAAGCTACAGAAGTCAGAGTAGTATGGTGCTGTAATAAATACAGGCATATAGACCCATGGAAAGCCCTTTTAGTTTAATGGAGCAATGTAGAAGAAGCTCACACCATTTCCACTTACCTCCCCGTCATCAGAACTCTGTTACATGACTATACCATGTTGCCAGGAAGGCTGGAAAATGTGACCTTGATTTTGGGAAACCATTTGTTCAGCTAAAATTGAGAGAGAAGAGAGAATGGTTACTAGGGGAAAACTAGCAATCTTTGGCATATACAACTATCAGAGAATGTGAAACTATTCATCTGATTTAAGTAACTGATAATCTACACAAATATTACCCTTCTTACTAATTGAACCTCCCAAAAGAAACTCTGTTTCTGGTCCATGAAACAGAGTTAACAAATGATAATTAATATGTACAAGATGTCAGTCAGAGCATCTGGTACATGGTAGTGGTCAACAATGAAGGGTCCCTTTCTTTTCCCCTTTCTAGGAAATACATAACTCTGAAAATTCTTTTAGGACAGCTGCGTGGTACAGCTAGCTGAAGGCCTAGAACCCAGATTTGTTCATGGGAATGTCCTCTTCTGGCTGGACAGACATGCTGAGAGACAGCAGCTGGAAAGCTTAAGATAAATGATTTTGAAAGTTTCTCTCTGAGCATACAGAGCTCACAGAGATTAAAAAGAGAAGGCAGCAGGGGGCACCTGGGTGGCTCAGTCATTAAGCATCTGCCTTCGGCTCAGGTCATGATCCCAGGGTCCTGGGATCGAGCCCCGCATCAGACTCCCTGCTCCGTGGGAAGCCTGCTTCTCCCTCTCACACTCCCCCTGCTTGTGTTCCCTCTCTCACTGTCTCTCTCTCTCTGTCAAATAAATAAATAAAATCTTAAAAAAAAAAAAAAAAAGAGAAGGCAGCAGGATGTACAGTATATCCAAAGCCTGGTAATCAAGTTAGAAAAGTGTGTTTCTTCTAACATACTGGGTGGAATCAGAAACCTCTGGTGTTGATTAGTGGAGGCCCAATCAAGCAACAATGCCTTAGATAACAGAGATAGCCACCCAGAAGATTAAAAATAAAGGGAGCTTTGAGACTTTCTAAATCATGAAAATGGAATTTAAAGACCATTTGTCACGTCCCTGCTATTTTGCCTCACAAGCAGACTTGCAGTCCCCACGAGCAAGGCTGTGCCTCTGCCCTGTGCAGCAAACGGACCCCCTTCTTGCCCTGGTCTTCAGTGACTAACTCCTTAGGCTTTGTTTCAAGGAGGGATTGGGGAAATTACCTAGAGTCATGGGTTTTATAACTATTGCCTCTAGACACATATCGAAACAGGGCTTTTCAGCTTTAGAGGGTGCTTTTGTATACTTTCTTCTAGAAATCTACTCTTTCCTCTGACTTGCCCAAAGACGCACAATGCCCAGGTCACCCTCCCCTTCCTCCCAGAGAAGTGTATGTGAAAGCATGTGTGTGTGTGCGTGTGCGTGCGCACGTGTGTTTGCAATGCCTCTGAGGTTCAAACGCAACCAGCTCCTGGTTTGGCTTTATCATACAGATAATTTCAAGTCCTCCTTGATTTTTTTGAACAAACTTTTTAAATGTTTGCTATTTCAAAGTCAAAAAATGCTGGAAAGAACAGTGTTTTATCTACATTCCAGCTCCTCTACCTTCTAGCTTTCTATCTTTTTTTTTAAAGATTTTTATTCATTTATTTGAGTGAGAGAGAGAGAGTGAGAGAGAGAGCATGAGAGGAGAGAGGGTCAGAGGGAGAAGCAGGCTCCCCGCTGAGCAGGGAGCCCAATGCGGGACTCGATCCCAGGACTCTGGGATCACGACCTGAGCTGAAGGCAGTCGCCTAACCAACTGAGCCACCCCGGCGCCCATCTACTTTCTAGCTTTCTGAACTTGGACAAACAATGTAGCTTCTCTGTGTCACAGTCCTGCATTTGAACCCTGCCACCAGAGTGTAAGTTCCAATTAAAGCAGACATATTTTCTTCTTTGGATTACTGACATATCCCTTATAGTTCTAGTTAAATGGAAATAATAATTCTGTCTCATGGGATTATTATGAAGATTAAAAACATATGTATGCAAAGCACCTGGTCCTGAGTATGGCTCTTAGTCCTTGTCTAATGATGACTGTCATTATTATTTGGGAGTATAATGCTGTGCTGATTAAAAAGATGGCTTAAATACCATTTTATATCTAATTTTTTAGAAACTACGATTACTTATTGCCATTGGGAAGATAGTGCAGAATCTGTCCTCATTTTCTATCTGTGACCACTATACATAACACATTGCATTAGCATCCCATTGAAGTTGCTCCTGCCAAGGCAACGACTTCCATGTGCCAAACCAATGGCACGTCCTCAGTCAGTTCTTACTTCACATAACTTATCCACACCACTGAGGTAGTTGGTCACTCTTCCTAAAATGCTTTCTTCTCTTGGTGTCCAGGATACCCACACTTCCTTGAGTTTTCTCCCTGGTTGCTCCTTCTTGGTGTTCTTGGTGTTCTTTGCTTGTTCATGTTCTTCCCAAGCTATTGAGTTGACTGTCTCAGGTGCCCGTCCTTGGAATCCAGTTCTCTCTGTCTGTATCCTCTCCCTGCGTTGGTCAGGGCCTTGACAGGAAAATCTAGGTCATTTCAGATCTTAACGATGGGACTTTTTGGGAGGATGTGAACACAGTTTAGGAACATCAACAATCAATCATCACTATTTTGGAGTTAGAAACAGTGGGGAACCTGAGGGGCTAGAAGCAGGAGTAGTTACCAGGACACAGGAAGGACAGCTGAGTGAGTGGGCTGACTGATGGGAGCTAGGGCCTTGGATACATGTGAAAGGATGGGTTGGGGGACAGGTGGGAGAACAGGTGGAAGGATTGTTCCAGATTAAAAGAGACTGAGACAGTATAACAATTGAATGCGTGAGCATTAATGGGATTCTGGATTTTTAAAAGTTAGCTCTAAAGAATTTTTATTAAGATAATTAGTGAAACTTGAATATAGATTGCTTAATAGTTGATATTATTGAAGCAAGATTAAATTTTAGGGGTATGATTTCTTAAAAAAACACATTTTGTCTGCTAAACACAGGCCAAACTTGGCTCTTGCGTGGTCTGAGTTCTTTCTGCCCCCCTTGGTCTTTGATGATAGAAGAGCCGGTACACATTTTGATAAATAATATAATGCAGCAAACCACGAGGATCAGAACCCTAATGTTTATGAGGTTCCAAGCCTTTGCTGACCATCTAGTCTTCCTGTTCCCAGCCATCTCAATTACATTTTTAAAGGGGCTCTGGCTGGTAAGCTCAAGAAGGCAAGGCTCTTTGCCTGTTTTATTCATTGCTATACAATAAACACCTAGAATAGTGGCACATAGTAAGTGCTAAATAAATATTTGTTGGCGAAATGAATTAGATATGGGAAGCCAATTGATATTGGCATATTGTTTTTGATATTGAATAGCAGGGTGGGACCACTTATTAATTCTACTTATTTATAAATTATCCAATGAGTTTTCTTTGTGGGCAATCAGATTGACTGTGAGAAAGGACGTTTTGGTTTTTTGTTCCCAATCCTTGCAGATTTTATTTATTTTTCTTACTATGCTGGCAGGATCTCCAATACAATGTTGACTAGAACTGCTGGACACAGGCTTCCTTGCCCTGTTCCTTACTACAGAGAGAATGCCTCTAGTTAAGAAGAGCACTCTGTGGGATTTTAGTAGATACTTTAAAAAAAAAACCAATTTAAGGAATTTCCTTTTAGTTTGTTAAAAGTTATTATTATTATTATCATCATTATTATCATTCATGGGTGTTCTCACTCATTTTACATCTGCCATTTTGAGGGATATTCTTCCAATGCCATTAAGAGTTCATTTGCTTTCCAGTGCCTCGGAGTCAAATTCACAATTTCTCATTAGTTTTCAATGAGGGAGGCTCATTTCCTGCTTTATCTTTTTGTGCACCATAAAGCCTGTCAATATGGAGAAGCAAATCAAAGTTTTAAATTTTGGCATTGTGTCAACCCAGTCTTAATGTCACACTGTATTACATATGAGTTGCCAGGAATGAGACATTCCATGCTGAATAAAATGCATAAAAATGTGAAATATACATTGCATATTCCAAGTCAGCTGGTTTATGGTGAGTGAGACCCCATGTCCTTAGGATCGTTTCTCTTTCATTTCACGTGCCAGTGTGTTGCATTGTTAATTACCGTAGCCTTGAGATCTCGGCACAACGGGATAACAATGACAGCCACAAAAATTCAGGGAGAGAGAGAGAGAGATTGATTTTTTTGGAAAGTCAATAAAAATTCAACTATAATCTATTTCCTGAAGTGGGGGGGTGGTCAGCAAGCCAGTCTCTCCCTGGGGCTAGAGGAAGCTTAAGAGCTCTCAAAGAAGGGTTTCAGAATTCTCTGGACTCAGCTCTCTTTCATTCCTTGTCCTTCTACACCGCCCCCCCACCCCTGCCGTCCCTGTCCTTCCAGTACTTGTCTTGACATCTGTTTTTTTCATCACTGTCAGTGAAAACAAGTGTGGTACTGTCTGAAATCCATGAAAAGCAACCTCCTGGGAAGAAAATATAAATCAGAGGTGTGTGAATCATCGCCTCCAAGAGTTGGCATACTGTTGACTTGCATGAGAGGCTGCATTTTCATTTAATGCTGAAAATCGGCTTTTATGTGTATGATTGGCGGTGGGGAGGGTTAGAAATATACGACACAATGATCTCAGTGACTCAGAACTGGCCAAAGTGTGTGTGCGGGGAGAGAGAGATGGGTGGATTCATTCTGGCATCCGATCGGTCCCTGAGAACAGTAAGCAAATGAAAAGGGAGCCAGCTTATCAGCATACGGACACGCCATGAAAGCCCCCTTAAATATTTCCCAGTTCCGTACGCCGAGGGGACTGAGGAGGAAAGCCGGTGTCATAGGAAAAACTTATTTGCCTGAATATTCTGTTTAATGAGCAGATTTGTTCATTTTCTGGGGAACGCTATCATTTTGTCTCTATCACACGAAAAGAACTGGCTGGTGCAATCAATTCCAGAGAACACCCATCAATTCAGTTAAACAACCAGTGGGGAGGAAAACCACCCAGAAATCAATAACAGTTGTTTCATTGAATTGATGGGTTACTTCGAGTCGTTCCGATCCATCTGTCGGTGTGTGTGTTCAGCTGCTGCCACGTCTGCGAAGCGCTGTGCGGGAACTTCGGGCCTGGGCCGACCCTGCTGGAAGGCCTAGAAGGTGCGAGGTGACAGAGAAGCAGGCTCGCCATGGCCAGTGGGTGTGTCTTTGGCCAGGAACGACCTTGCTGTTCGTGGTCACCCCGTCCTCATTGTGGGCAGTTTGCCCCTAGTGAGCACTGCGGCGAAGGATCTCAACAGCGACCACTTGTTGAGTGCCTCCTGTAAAAGCGGCCCGTTACCAACACTCTTACTTACCTCTGACAAAGCAGCAGGGTGGGAATTGTCCTCTCACCCTGCTCTTTTCTTGCTTAAAGATTTTAGAGCAGTCATTTACGTGGTTAGCCAGCAGTGAGAGGCGGAGGCAGGACTGGAATCTATCCGTGGCCATTGCCAAAGCCAAAGTTCTTTTCAGGATACCATCTGCCTCTATGCACAGCATAGTGACCAAGAACAGAGGTTCTGAAACCTGTTGGAGATGGGTTCAAATCCTGGCACTTCTTGCTATGGGACCTTGGGCAATTTACTTGGCTTTTCTGAAGCTCAGTTTTCCCATCTGCAAAATGGGGCTAATACCTATTCATTGAAAGAATGGATCTAAAGTCCATTGCATAAGGACTGGGTCATAATAAATGTGGAAAAGGTTGTTTTTTTTCTTAGTCATTATTCTCAATAATATTAGTAAAGGTAGTGACATGAGATTGTCTTGAGCTCCTGTTATGGCTAAAGCCTTCCTCTTTCCTCGTCCTTGCCACCTGCAAATCCTTGGCAAGGTCTTTGTGAGAGGCATAACACGGGTGTCAATATTTAATTGCTGACTTCTGAATTTTAGTGAACATTTATTAGCCCATCACTCACTGAAGCTTCTACTAAGCCTGCTTTATTCCTTCAACAGTTTAAAAATGCCAGTTAGTTGCTCACTCACCTGCCCAGAGGCAGGCAGGAAGTGCCCACGAAAATACTGGCAGTAAAAATCCCCAAATCTCATTTCTCTGAAGTTCAAGAACAGACAAAAGTAACCTAAGGCAATAGAGGTCAGACTTGTGGTTACCTCTGGCAGGGGTGGGGGCGGGGTGGGGAATTGATGGAGAAGAGGCAGGGGGAGCCTTTGGGAGTGCTGGAAATGTTCTATAGCCGGATCTAGACATATGCACACATCACATTTCAGTTTTCACTTACGATCGTGCCCTTTACTGTTTGTGTGCGCTTCCTCAATTAAGGAGAATTTACAACCTAACTGTGCAAAATGCACCACCCGAAGTGTCAGTAAGCAGAATGTGATGATCAAACTGTACTCACCCACCTATGGCACTGGTAGCAATTGAATTGAGTACTCCCTTACGATGGAGGGGACCAGCCTAATTAAGAGTCGGCCTTGGCAGGTAATTACACTGTGGAAAATGTGAACACACCGAACACTCACGGTGCAGGGGAGCCGAATGCCATTCAGATTCACTGGTGCTCTCTAACAACAATAATAACTACCTTTGGTCATACCTATTTTGAGCTAAGGGTAGGTACGTTCATTTTTTCTCTAGTCTTTACGATCACCTTTTAAGGTAAGGTGTCTTTTGTTCCATTTTACGACTGAATTTATAATTTAAAGAGAACTTATAACAAGTAAGTAGTGAAGCCAGATTTTAACCCGGGTCTGTCTGGCCTTTTGGTTAGGAGCATAGGCTCTGGAGCAGAGGGCCTGGATTTGGAGTCCCAGCTCTGCATTTCCTAGCCCTGTAACCTTGGGCAAGTTCCTTGAGCCAAAAGCTGTAAATGGACCAGCAGTTATTCTGTTGCATGATGCAATGTCCCAAAAGTGGAAGGGCCAAATCCAGTGATTTTTCTGAGATATAAAGTAAAATGATCAGGCTACCTAAACTATGTTCGCCCTCTGTCTCCCCTCCTACAGGTTAAATAGCAAAAAGTCCTAAGTATCTGGTAGGCTCATCTCCTTACCTCTTTCTTCAGGTGAACTCCTGCGTCACGCAGGCCAGCTGGTGGGGTTGAGGCCCCTTGTCGCTTCAGCTTTCTGAGTACGCCGTGATTATCCTCAAGGTGACCTATGAGGAAATGTTCTAGACTTGCGGGTGATCCCTCTGTTCACGTTGGACACCAAGGAGTCAGGAAGATGATGCAATAAGGGTTTTTCCAGTTTGTCCATCCCAGGTTGTCCGCCTGGATCTCCAACCCCATTCCCACCCCGATTCCGGGAATTGTCCCCTCCCAGATCCACGTGGTGACTGGGAAGGTCACCTGTTACTGGCCTAATTAGAGCCACTTCCCCAGAAGTCGGGATTTAGAAATAAGAAATGTCAGCCTAGCTGGTCCTTTTAATGGAAGAGATTGAAGTTGAAAAGTGTGGGCAGCCCTTTTCCACCTTGTCTTCGAGAACATATACTGAGAAAGGAAGTGTGCAGCGAGAGGGAGAGGTGATGCAGACGCTCAGATGAGAGCAGAGACCGAGAAAGGCTTGTCACTCCGGGACCTGAGACCCGCCGGGAGACCACGCGCATGCTCATCTGTAAATTACCCCTCCCACTCCAGCTGCCCCCCCTGGATTTCCACCACCTGTAGCTGAAGAGTCCAAACAAACACACCTGGGCGGAATAATTAAGAGGAATGAAATTTACTCCGTTGAGTTTTTCTAAGAAGCCTTTCCTGACTCCCCTGAACTGAGTTCGTGCCTGCCTCATACCTGACATTTCCCTGGCACCATGGATTTAGTTTGTCTTAGCCCCAGCCACAGTCTTTTTAAGTTTAAATGGCCTGCATTAAAAATGCATTTGTCTGTAAAATCCTTATGGAGTTTCCAAAACGCAGTCCTTTGATTTGCAATCTCTAGATTTTTGTCTTATCCATGTAGTTTTTGCATTATTTGTTTATATTTTTAATATTTAATGTAGATTTAGTTTATATTTATTTATATGTACATGAATTTCTTTTTTAACTGAGCCTCATCCTAAGAAATATTTAAGAATCGGGGCGCCTGGGTGGCTCAGTCGTTAAGCGTCTGCCTTTGGCTCAGGTCATGATCCCAGGGTCCTGGGATCGAGCCCCGCATCGGGCTCCCTGCTGAGCGGGAAGCCTGCTTCTCCCTCTCCCACTCCCCCCTGCTTGTGTTCCCTCTCTCGCTATGTCTCTCTCTGTCAAAAAAAAAAAAAAAAAAAAAAAATCTTAAAAAAAAAAGAAATATTTAAGAATCAAAGGTCTGATGTATTAGATATATGTTTTTAAACATACATTAAAGTGAATATGCACTTACTTAAAAGATATTTATGTGCCACCTGAAATCATCTCATGCACCACTTTGGAAACTCCCCAACTAGTCCATAAGCCCATTGAAGGCAGGGACGATGACCCACGCACGGCCCACTCCCCACCCCTGGGCCTGGGGCTCCACACTTCTCTTTTACAGAACTTGGCATAATAAATGGTCAAATGTGCGACTAGTTACTGTCTGCCTTGCCTGTCAGACCCTTGTCTGCTTCATTTACTGCTCTGTCCTCAGCGTCCCCAACTAGGTCTGGCTCCTGGCTGACGTTTAACGTAGATGTATTCAATGAACGCAAACAGTGATAAAGGACAACCAGTTCCAGAATGTTCTGCAGCCACCGGTGTCAATACCTGCTGCTGCTGACTGGTGGTGACGCTTGGGGCAAACACTCTCAGTCAGTGCCTTGTTCCATGGGGATGGTCACACTAGCAGGTCCTGAATTTACAGTCTTCAGTCTTCAGTTTTGATGGCTGATTGGGAGCAGTCCCCTGATGCTGATGATTCACATCCTGGCTGGTTGTGCACAGAGCGGCTACAGCCCAGTTCAAAATGAAAATGTTTGTTCAAAAAGCAGGAAACTGTAGAATGCAGCAATTCCACTTCTGGGCACATATCCAAAGGGATTGAAAGCAGGCTCTCAGAAGAGATATTTGCACACCCATGTTCAAAGAAGTATTATTCATCATAGCCAAGAGGTGGAAACAACCCAAGTGTTCATCAGTGGATGAACGGATAAATAAAATGTGGCATATCCTTACAGGGGAAGGAAATCCTGACACACGCTACGACGTGGGTTAATCTTGAGGACGTTATGCTAAGTAAAATAAGCCAATCGCTAAAGGACAAACCCGGTATGACTCCATGTATATGTGGGACCTAAAGTAGTCAAATTCAGAGAGACAGGAAGTAGGAACATGGTTGTCAGGGGCTAGGGGAGAGGGAGTAAGGGACATGCCATTTAATGGGAGAGTGTCAGTTCTGCAAGATGAAAGAGTTCTGGAGATGGGTGATGGATGTTTACTAATAACGTGAATGCACTTAACACTGTTGAACTAGACACTTAACAGGGGTAAAGTGACAAATTTTTTGTTATGTGTATTTTACCACAATTAAAAAAAAAAAAAGGCAGGAGAAAAGCTTTCTCCTTTCCCTTGTGGTCTCTCTCTCGGCCTGTCGTGATTTTCTCTTTGGTATTTAGGGTGGCGCTCCCTTGGCCACAGAGATGCACGGGAGGAGTGCAGACCTTCATAGGCGCCCAGGATCCCATCCTGCAACTCAGTGTACAGGAAATGTGTGTCTGACCCTGACCCTCCCTGAGCCCGTGCCCAGAACCCCATGGAGGGGCAGAAGGTGGCAGTGGCCACTGGGCAGGGCCAGGGGTGGGGAGTAGGAGAACAGGTGCTGGGGAGGCGGTAGGAGGGGGGCGGTGTGAGCCCAGATACCAAGTCCACAGCACCTGTTCAATGATCCCACCAGTCTTCACTTACAGAACACCCACTCAAAGATGAGATCGTTAAGGATTTTAAGAGTGCAACCGCAGAATATCAAACCTCAGTCCCTTCTGAGTGTGGGCCCCCATCGGGTGCATGCAATCAATCCTCATTGCGCTGCAGAAACATCACAAAACCTCCCAGATACCGGAAACCCGATATCGGCATCACATCCGCATGTGGCAAGCATGGAGAGGATCCAGTGGCTACAAATAGAGGGGACCCCACCCTGTTAACCATTCCTCAAACTAGGAATGACCCACAGGATACATGGCACATGGAGCAGAGTTAATAGCGTCTCTTGCTCTTACTTAAAGCAACCAGACAACCTTGCAGGCACACTTAGGGGAGAGGCTACACTAACATAGTGGGCCCTGGCAAATCCACAGGGAGTGGACCCTTGATTTAGCCTTCCTTCAACCCTCCCTCCTGTAGCAGAAGTATCTCCAGGGGCTCCCCAGGGGACGTGATGCAGCCCGAGCGTGTGTCAACCACAGCCAGGAAGGGACGTGGCTCAAGCATGTAAGCCTCGGAGCCTGGGCAGCCCGTCTGTGGATTTCTGAGGATGTAAGTCCTGAACATCAGTGCTCAGGTTTGCCAGAGTCACCCTGACCTGTTTTTGCTAATGGCAGGAGAAATAAATGGAAGCTCAGTGATTTGAAGATATAGCTATTAAAGTAAATTAGTACAGGTGTGAGGTCACCGAGTGAGAGAAAAATTTGCTCCGTTAGACTACGAGAACTGAAGTCACATTTTCTAAGAAACAAATGGGTGACATTTGTAACCAAGGTTTTCTGAAACGAAGCCTGTCTAATATGCACGCAGGAGGTGTATAATCTGATCGTGTGTGTGGTGTCTGTGTAAATGCTGAGAACGACCGTGTCCCATTCTGAGCACTGCTACATGCAATCCCTCCCATCGGGTCTAGATATGTGAGCAATTTCTGGAACCCTGTCTCTGTTCTCTCCACACTGTGTGGTGAGCATGACAACATTGTTATGGAGAGCAGTGATTCTCAAACTGCAATGCACATATGAATCATCGGAGCAATCTTATTAGAATAAAGATTCTGACTCAGTAAGGCTGGGCTGGGCCTGAGATTCTGCATTTCTAACAAGCTCCCAGGGGTGGTGATGCTCCTGGTCCCTAGACTACACTTTGAGGATCAAGGGTCTGGACAATAAAATGTTTCCCAGTTCAACACTCACGTCCCTGAAGGCAGGTAACTGAAAGGCTCTGGACCATATGAACTCAGAGCTGTATAGACTTCTCCTTTCAGCTTTGGGCTCAGCTGAAATATCTCCCCTCCTCCAGGAAGCCTTCCTTGAGTCATCCAAGCAGAGGAGAGCACTTTCAGTTCCGTGCTCCCTCAGGGCTTGGTGCAGGAGTTTGGTGCATAGCATGTTGCATTAACTACACGTATGCATTTTTCTGTCTCTCCTGCACAATGTGTCCCTGGAATACTGGGACATCTTTGCAGCCCTGTTAGCTGGCTCAGTGTCTGGCTCACAGAAATGTTAGTTTTTTATTGCTGCTGCAACAAATGCCCACAAATTTGATGGCTTAAAACAACACAAATTTATTCTTTAGAGTTCTGTAGGTTGGAAGTCTAGTATGGGTCTGAGAATCTGTTTCCTTTTCCAGCTTCTAGAGGCTGCCCGCATTCCTTGGCTTGTGGCCCCTTTCTCCATCTTCAATGCTGTGCTGAGACCTTCTCATGATCACATCACTCTGACCTCCTCTCCTGACCCCTCTTCCACTTTGAAGGACCCCTGTTATTACAGTGTCCCTCTGGATAATCCAAGATAATCTCCCCACTCATACTGATAAGCAATCTTAAATCCATCCGTCTCTAGGTCTCAGAGATTAGGACGTGGATGCTTTTTTGGTGGGGGGACGGGAGGTGTCACTATCCTGTCTACCACAATGCATGGCTCTTTGGGAATAGCTCAGAGCAGAGGGGCTCCTAAAAGCTGAGGAAGTGGATAGCTCGGACTTCCTGTGGTCCCTTTTGTGGCATTTTTGGTATTTTTCATTCAGCCAGAATTCTGTCTGACTCCTGACATCTCAGAAGACATTAGTAGCCCTTGACTCTAGGCATACACATAAAGACAAGGTCAACAAAGAATTCAGTTCCCTTCAGCAAGCATTGAGCTTTGGTCCATTCTGGGCCAAAAACTGGGGATGGAAAGATGATTATTGTTGCAGGGCTCACTGTGACTACCTTTCTTGTGTCACAAGGAGCCATCTCTAGGCAATCATTGGGCTCATCTGGGTCAGTCTGTTTCATTTATTAGGTTGGCCAAAGTAGCTTTCTGGAGAACCAGAGTTTCCATGAGATAGACAGTCTTAGAAGATGTTTATAGTACTGCTGAGAGTGGATGCAAATTACACCGAATTTATGCCAAACTTGAGCTGGTATATGTTTTAGCTGGTGACCAGGACAGAGAAGTGTGTTAAGGGAAGTACTTAAAAAAAATTTTTTTTTAGTTTTTAGTTTTAGTTTTAGTTTAGTTTTTAGTTGTGGTAAAATACATATAACATCAAATTTACCATCTTAGCCATTTTAAAATACAGAGTTCAGTAGTGTAAGTACATTCACATTGTTGTTCAACCAACCTCCAGAACTCTCAGGGAAGCACATTTCTTAAAGGCTACCTTCCCAAATGAAGTTCTAACTTTACTTTCTGAGGGACCATCCTGAGCTTGTTCCCAGCATGTTATGAAACCAAAGCCCAGGGGCGCCTGACTGGCTCAGCTGGTGGAGCATGTGACCCTTGATCTGGGAGTTGTAAGTTCAAGCCCCACTTTGGGTGTAGAGATTACTTAAAAATAAAGTCTTAAACAAAACAAAACAAAACCAAGCCCAATAGCTGTGTCCCTCACCTTTCCCGCTGGGTCATGCCAGTGGCTATAAATTCGAATGAAAATTATGAAGTACAGTGAGCAAGTACCCAAAGATGTTTGTCTGCACTATGACCAACCTCCCAAAGGCCACCTGTCAAAAACATCCCCGATCCTGGGGACATGTGGGGTGTCTTGCAAACAGGTTTCCAGTAAGTAAAAATGTGAACAGTGAAAGTTTATCATGTGTTTTTGTCTCACAAGCCTCTTCAAAGCATGCTGATGATACCTCTTGTAGAGTCCCATGAACGGATTTCAGAAAGGGGAGGCTCCTTTAAACCTGGTTTTGTATCTATGAGACCTTCCCCGCTTCCAAGTTTGAGTTTACTTGTCGAGGATTCTGTTTATACACTCAAAGTTTACACATGCGAAGATGTAAAAATGTGTATCGTGTACTGTTTTCTGGACAGTTCTGTTTCTTGGGCTGAATGTAGACTCTGAAGGCAGAGTCGGTGTCTTTCTGTTCTTGTTATACCAGCACCATCTCAACTCTGCCCCCAAATGTCAGAGAAGGCGTCCTCGCTCCCCTTCCCGCCTCAGTCCTCCAGGTTCGTGTGTCTGGGGCCTGGGGCCGATCAACTGGAAGGAACCAGGCTGCCATCAATCAAGCAAAATGATGACTATGACCAGGCCGAGCGATTTTTTCGGCCTGATTGTCCAGAGTTAATGCCTCTGGCCTGTCTCAAGAGGCAGAGCCAGTTGGAGATTTTTCCAAATGGCTCTTTATATAAGGAATTGTTTTCTAGCTGACTACATTCGTATCCACAGTTCAGATCGGCTAGGTTTCTTTTGCAAATACCTCCACCCCTGTCGCATTTGCTAATTAAGGAAGATACAGATGAAGCCAGATTTCCAGGGCTTCTCCAATTTCAGCCTATGGCCACTTCCTGTAGAAGAAGATCTCTGTCTGGCTTACAAAACATTGCTGAGCAGCTTTCAGAGCCAAATGAAAGAATTGGAACTGTGAACTGCACAGATCGAGGGCCCCATCTAGTGGGGAAATATGAAACTACCACTGCAGTCTCGGGGTGAAACGAGCAGGACCCGTGAAATGCCTGCCCAGCTCTTCTAGTGGAGC
Organism: Mirounga leonina; assembly: GCF_011800145.1. Lineage (NCBI taxonomy): Eukaryota > Metazoa > Chordata > Mammalia > Carnivora > Phocidae > Mirounga > Mirounga leonina. The sequence continues at coordinate 60,414,304 of NW_023270316.1, read as the reverse complement.
CCAAGACGGCCCCTGCAGAAGCCTCACTTCCAAAATCTCAAACATACCACGCTTTCTCTATAAGCGAGTGGGCCAGCTTTGGGTGGTCCAGGAAATGCTCTGTCAAGGGAAGGAAAAGAGGCTTCCTTTATGTGGCAGGAAGATGTTCCTGTGCCTCTCTCCAGAGTAAAGGGAAGCCTGATCTGGAGTCAGGAGCAATCAGCCTGCAGAGAAGCCTGGGCCCTTGGAAGATTCTGGAATCCCCCCGGAGTCTCAGCGATGGGCGGCTACAGCATGGCAGCACCAGCTAGGAACAGTCAGGGCTGGTCTGGCTAGAACCGGGGGGTGGGAAGGAGCACACTTGCCCAGTCCTGGTGCCCGAGGCCCAAGGGGAATTTGTACCCTCTGCAGGTGGGGAGGGGTTTTACTCTTCTCTTTCCTCAGGCAGGTCCTGCCAGGGGAGTGGATGCCTGTCAATAAGCCAGAAGCCCCTCCCTGGGTGGAGGGAAGTCCTTTCCTTCCTTCTCCTATACCACAGACCTAACCCCTAGGTGGCCATCTCACACCCTAGTGGGGCCCCTGTGAACCCGGGCAGGCTGCTGTCCATTTGTGAGTCTCCTGGCTCCTCACAGGGCCGCCTCCCTTTCAGTTTCTAGCTCTCCTCTTAAATGTCACTTCTCCCGTGGGGACTGTGAATCCAGAAGCTTTTTCCTCCTGCTGTCACCATTGTTCTCTGCATGGCACCCTCTGGGTTCCCTTGGCCGTGCTCACCACAACTTGCCATAACTGAGTAGGTTTCCATGTGTGTTGTCACCTCCCCAGGGGCAGGGGCTGCGTCTGCTGCCGTGCCTGCCGTCGAGGAGGTGCTCCAGCGTTCCTATGGAGGGCTGGGAGGCAGGGTGGCGGAAGAGACCCGCCAAGAGCCCTCCCAGCCCGCCCCTGGGGTTCCCCGCCTCTGGACTAGAAGTCCTAATAGCGGTGCAATTTGCCACGGATTGTTAAGGAAATCACATGGGTCCAAAGTGCTCTGCAAATGCAAAGTGTTATCAAGTGCTGTGCTGTTTCATTTCCATTTGCTTGGTTCCATTTACTGTAAATGCATCTGCTTTCCCAGATCCCTTTATTAGGGGGGAAGAGGCGTTAGGTGGGGGAGGGCCCACTGTCTCCCAGAGCTGGGGGGCCCTTGGAGATCCCCCCCAATCCAGGCCTCCTCAAGCCCGTCTGCATGAGCAATTTGCAGCCACAGGCCAGGGCCCCAGCCCAGAGCTTCGGCCTGAATTGCTCTGTGAACAATTCTCTGAGTTGCTCTGAGCAACTACCGAGCGCGGCGCGAAACAGCTCTCCTGGTGATTCTCATGTGCCCCCAAGGTGCACGAGCCTGGTAGGAGCCGCCCTGCGCTTCCCCAAGAGTTAGCAGCGACCAGGAGGGTAACTAGAAACGCTCCCCAGGGTGCCTGCTCCCAGCCCGTCCCTCTGCCCCCGTGCACAGGAAGGGAGCCCGACCCACAGGCTCCCAGTGGGATCTGTCCCACAGCGGGACGCTGTCTGAGCGGCCGGTCCCTTGCATTTAGGATGAGGAAGGGCGTCCCCACCACGTCCAGCCCAAGGTCGGAGAGCAGCTTGTAGAGTCTGTGCAGAGCGCAGGAGAGGAACCCAGGCAGCTCGAACATGCGGGCAGGGCACCCGGGCTGGGACAGGTGGCCGGGGCTGGGACTTACTTGGGACGGAGCCCCCGTCCCGGGTCCTGGGGCTGCTGCCCAAGCTCCCGAAGCTGCCAAGCTCCCCCGCCTGTGGCCGTGGCCGCTGTTTCTGGCTTGCAGGCAGGGCCTTCGGAGACTGATGGGAGCCCGGGAAATGCTGTGAGCTTTCACAGGGGGCACACTGTCGAAGTGGGCCACTGCAGGCCGAGAAATCTGGCCAGGTGATGGGTACAGGCCAGTCACACACTGAGATTAAGGAGAAACCAGGGCCCTCGGCAAGGAGCAATTTAGTTTACATTGAGGGGTGCGGGAGACTAGTGTTGTTCCACATGGAACAGAGCTCCTGGGTAGAGAAAGGGCGAGAAATCCTCTGATGCTCAAGTCCCTGTCCCGTGTTATCTCAGATTGCGGCAGGGTTCTCCACGGTCTTGATTCTCTAGACACTTGCTAGAGGCTCTGGGGTGTCAAAGGAGGAACAGGCCACTTCTATTTTTTGAAACACCTACTATATAAACAATTTAAGAATTCCAAAACAGATGAACATATCAGGGTGCATCTTATATGTTTATATTTAAAAAAAAACAAGTGCTTTTATTTTTTATTTTTTAAAGAGCCATTTTGTTTTATGTTCACGTGGGAGAGAGAGATCTGGTCTCTTCCTATATGGATGCTATTCCTGTCATGAGGGTCCAGCCTCATGATCTAATCACCTCTCAAAGGCCCCATTTTCAAGTGTTGTCACACTGGGGGGTAGGGCTTCAACATGAGTTTTTGGGGGAACACGATTCAATCCATAGCATAAGCAATTGGGAATCCCATCAATTATTTTTATTTTGAGACCCTTTGTGAATGTGAAGCTGAGTCAAAGGGCCCCCTGCCCCTCCTCACCAGGGCTTGCCCCCAGCTTACTTATATCCACAAGAATAGAGGACAGAAAGTAGGGAAGGAGAGAGGGAGCTGGGGGTGTCTGGGGGTCAGGACATGGGTGATCACATAGATGTTGATTCTTCCGTGCCATAGAATACTATGTAACCAGTAGAAGTGAAGTTGAAGAGAAATATTCAATAACCTGAGGAAAGGTACAGTCCAGGGACTAGTGTTAAGTAAAAAAGCAGGCTTCTGGGCGCCTGGGTGGCTCAGTTGGTTAAGCGACTGCCTTCGGCTCAGGTCATGATCCTGGAGTCCCTGGATCGAGTCCCGCATCGGGCTCCCTGCTCGGCAGGGAGTCTGCTTCTCCCTCTGGCCCTCCCCCCTCTCATGTGCTCTCTCTCACTCTCTCTCTCAAATAAATAAACCAAATCTTTAAAAAAAAAAAAAAAAAAAAGCAGGCTTCTAAAATGTACACCCAGTGTGGGCTGTGGAAGGCGTGCACGCACCAGACCTCAGAAATGGAGCCATCTCAGGATTACGTGGGACTGTTACTTTCTTTGTTGTGCCTTTCCAAAATTTCTAGTTTCCATATGTTACTTTTGTAATCAGACAAAACATATATATGTTGTTAAATACTAATATGAAAGAAAGGAGGGAAGGAGGTAAGGAAGGAAGGAAGGAGGGAAGGAAGGAAGGAAGGAGGGAAGGAAGAAAGGAAGGAAGGAGGGAAGGAGGGAGGGAAGGAAGGAAGGAGAGAAGATGACCACCCCTCCTTTGGTGCTTGGTTGGTTGGCTGTCCCTCTGTCCAAGAAACAGGAGACAGAAAAGGACAGAGAGGCCAGCCTGGGGGACAGAAGGGCCATACGGTCCTCAGGACAGTCCTGTGCCCCTTCTCCTCCTCCTAGTGAGGGAAGGCACCGGTCACAACCCTGTTGGGGCTGGGCAGGACCCTGCAGCCTGCCGGGGACCTGCTGCACACAGGGCTCCACGTCCCAGAGGGCGGTTCAGGCTTTGATTCCGCTGCCGAGTGTCTAAAACCTCAGTCATTAGTTATGGAGCATTGTTTAGAAGTTTAGCACAGGGCATCATTTGGGTTAATTAGTCTGTATAAGCACATACACTTTGTATCAACATAAATAACTTGCGTAATGGGTTTGTTTAATTTCCACATGCACTCTCTTTAGTTTTCAGGATAACCAAGAGCTGCACACGTGTATGGCTGTATGACACACAGACACACAGACAGACAGACACATACACAGCTCTCTTCTCTTATGGGGCCAAGTGCCTGACTCATGCCACGCTTATCCTGCTCCCCTCCCCTCCCTTCCGTCCCCTCCCCTCCCAGGAGTGGGGGGGCAGCAGAGAGGAAGTGACGTGGAGTCTCACCCGGGCTAGGCCCACAGGGTCTCTCTCAGCACTGTCTTCCCAGCACCTAGCACACCGGGTGCCTGGTGCCTGTTTTCTGGGTGAATGCACGACTACATGAATGCCCTCTCCGCATTTCCGGCTTGCTCCTTGCCCCACAGCTCTCCTGGTGTCATCGTCCGTCCCCCAGGGTGGGTGAAGAGGTCTGTCTCAGTGTGCCCTTGTCCCTTGGGTGGCGCTCTTCCTCAGTGGGTTCCAACTCTGGGATGCCTGGTGGTCATTTGGGGCGCTTTACCGCACACCGAGGCTCAGGCCCGGGGGCCCAGCCTCCTCCGATCAGGTGCTTGGGTGGCACGGGGCCCTCCTGGGACATGGCATTTGATGGTTTCACTTTTGACAGCTGTCAAAACGGACCAGAGGCCTCACTGCCAGGGCGAAATGACTCAGGATCTGATTTCGCAACTGTTGATTGAGACCCGGATCCCGGGCCCGGGAATACAAAGTGAGTGGGGGAGGAGCAGCAGGGCTTCTCTGTGGGACACAACCAGCGTGGGTGTTAGGTCCAAGCTGATCTGGGTTTCACCTTGCTTCTTATGGGGGGGGGTGGGGGGGGTGGAGCATCTCTGTGTCTTCCCATCAAGTGAAGTAAGTCATGCCTCCCATGGTGGTTTTGAGGACCACACGAGACAATGGGGGAAAAATGCCCAGCACAGAAGAGAACAATGGGAGCCCCCTGGTTGGAGGGGGTTACCCCGCAGGCAGGGCTGGGCCCAGGGGAGCTGTGCGACTGCAGAGGCCCAGCTGAGGGGAAGCGGGACATTGGCCGGGGGAGGCAAGTCCTCCAGCTCCTGGCCCTGGGACTCTGGCCCAGCTTCTCTAAGGCCGGTCCTCTCATCCCCCAGCCTACGAGGGCGGGTTGCCACTGCTCATCTCTGGTTTACCCTAGTCATGAGCTTGCCTTCTCGACTCCTCCAACACCTGGTGACCAAGCCCCTGTATTAAAGTCCCTCTGCTTTAGACACACCAGTAGCTCCCGCGTGGTTGTTGCATCCTGACCAGCACAGAGGGCAAGGACTATGGCCTGAGAGGGCGAGCGAGTGGGACTGACCAGGATCGGAGGGGGCTGCAGGCAGACCCCCCAGAGCCCCACCGAGCAGAGGGGTGGGCAGGAGTCCCGGAAGGAGGAGGCCTTGGGGGTTTGCACATGAGGCAGAGGCTGAGGCTGCTGAGAGAGGACGAGATGGGCCTGGGGGCCTCCTCTCCCGGCCCCTGCCTACGCTCCCCCCCTTCGGTGGTTGTTGGGCCCATGCCATCCCCAAGAGGAGCAGTCCCTCCCAGGGTGGCGTCTCTCCCCCACCTCTTCCGGCCCAGACACTGTGCCCCACGCAGCATGGAGGGCTAACCTCACATTCACTCTTCCTCCCTCGGGGGCCCCAGGGGACCAGCTCTATTTGTGTTCTGCTGTGGGACGGTGGCCAGCATGGGACACAGAGCCAACGTCTGCCTCCCTCCCACCAGCTCCCCATCTCTGTTTTCGTTCCCACTGCCCTGGGGGCCGGGCCAAGAGGGAAGGACCCGTGGCTTCCTGCGGGAGACTGGAAAAGCAGGTGGGTACCAATCGAGGAGGCCTCGAAATGGCATTGTAAGGAGCTCTACCTCATTGCTATTTTCAGGACCGAATGAGTCAATAAATTGCCTAGACTGATGCCTGAAACGTGGTAGAATTTGTAACTGCTGGTTGATATTCCTCCAAGGTGCATCTACAATTTCCCTGCAACCCCCATCCTCTCCCCCCATATCTTTTACAATTCCTCACACACCTGCCACTTGACCCCTACTGACTCCCTCATTTGTCACAGCAGTCAGGTCTGGTCTTGGTCTTTGTCTGTCAAAAAAAAAAAAAAAAAAAAAAGGAAAAGAAAAGAAAAAGAAAAAGAAAAAAAAACTAGCAATGACCAAGCCCCATCTTGGGCCAGAGCCTCCTTGGCAATCCACTCCTGTCCTCTCTGGCCCTCCATCTGCTGGAAGGCCACTTCCCAGGCTAGGAAAATGAAGTCAACACTCTCACACATCTTTATTTTGGACCTTGTGAAGGGCTCCCTTTTTTTGCACAACACCTCCCATTGGCAAATACATTACTGTTTACAAATAGAGCATCTCAGAACCCTGGGTGCATGTGGGCAATGTAACAAATGGATCAGAAGCTAAAGCTTTTTAAAATTTGCAGTGCACTTCGAGAATGTCTTAACTCCAAGGAAATTATTTGAATATTCTCTTCTGCATCCCTCTCTCATCACCAGATCATTAAAATAGAGTTTGCCTGGATGCAGTTCCTCTATTTATTCTTTTTATGTTATTATTAACAAAAAGATGCTTTATCAGCCAATTAAATGGGGTCAACAAAATTAGAGCGAAATGCTTATTTTATTTAAGCATTAAGATGAATGCGTTTCATTAGCACTGGTCTTCAGGTAAAAGTACTAGATACAAATAATCCCTTATTAAAGAACAATTAAAGCAAGAAGTGCCATTTCTGATATGTGGTGGGTGCTCAGTGACCATGCCTTTGCTGCGACTTCTAAGATGTGAATATACACTTTTAGCTCCATCCATTCATACACATACACACATAGGCACACACATGAAATCTGGACACACTCACTACTTTGAACAGGTTACCTCTCATTCCAGTTTACGTTCACCTTTATTCCAGAGGCGTGGATTGTTCTCGCTCTGCTCCCTAAGCTGACCAGAGCTGGGCTATTTGTGTGAAGGTGCTGCCCTCTGGTGGAAGTCCTGAGACTTGCATGTTTAGCCAAATGAGAAAAATTGCAGTCCCCACCATAAGGGCTCAGTAAATATTAGCTATTCCTGTTGTAGTCGCATTTATTTAATGACTGACAGAGGAAGAGGAAACCATGAAGGAGACAGGGAAGGGGAAGCCACAGGAAAACCCCTATAGAACCTAGGACAGTGATGAGCACAGAGTAACCTCTAGTAAGTATTTGTTGCTTGATTAAAAAGATAAGCCTGGGGGCTGTAGATGCAGACTCATAGACGCGGGTGGGGTTGGATACCAGCAACCCAGGTGACCTAATTCCGCACGAGCGCCGAGCACCGAGAATTCTGCTGCATTTTGAAATGTGTCAATATTCACTTCCAGTAGTTGCTGAATCCACCCATCACTGTTAGAGAGGGGTGAGGCTTCTCTCCATCAGCTCTTTGAGCTACGGCATTGAAATAGCCAGCCATTTCCCACTCAAAAGGAGTTAAAGGGTGTAGAGATAAAATATGCATTCTTGAACAGTGCAATCTATGCCCCGGAAACCGCAATTCAACCAGGCATCAATATTCGAGGCACAGTAGCAGTTTCACTCAGATTCCAAGAAGAGGGAAATAACACGCTTTGCCGGAAGGGGCGAGCCAGGGAGCTAAGAATTTAGTCAGAAGATAATGCAATTATAGGTCAGGATGGACAGGTCTCTGGCGCGTTTGCCAATCTTCTTGCAAACCTTGAAAGATTGACTGCTTCCAGCTACACCTGCTCCTAATTTACTTGTCACAAACGGGATTAGTACCTCCACCCAGGAGAAAGGCTGTCTCTGAATGGAGAGACGAGGCAGGCTGCTAGCAGGTCCTCTGTGTCTGAGACAATTCTTCAGGCCCCCCTTTCAGCTCAGACCGGAGGAGGCAAAGAATAGCAAATCCTACATAGAGGGTTTTCCTACAGCGTCACAGTAACATGTTTCTTTGAAGTATGACCAAAAAACACTTCTCATTTAACTCTTGGGGGCAATAAAGGGAGACCCTGTATTAAAGCCACTCTTCATGTTATGGGAACAGAAGTTTAATAAGGAATTAGGGCGTACCTGAGCTGAGATGAGCTGGGGGCATGAGAGCAGCCGGGAGGTCCCAGAAACCGCTGGAAGGGCAGCCTGAAGCACCAGGGTGGGTGTTTCTCTAAAGTTTGGTGAGAAACTGCTATACTTCTCAAGAATCCCCGGGAAATTTCCCACCAAATCTGGTGCTTGCCAAGAAGCCTGGAAACCATTGTGAACCTTGTGTCCGGTCCGACCTCTGTGACCTCCTGACAATAATCGACTCTCCTCACCTGCACCTTCCAGAGCTCAGGCAAGTTGCTCTCATTGGAAAACTAAGCCTCAATGATACAAGGAAGGGATTCTGGGAAAGGAAGTTCTGCTAAGAAGTGGACGGTAGTATTGCAAAGTTGACGACTGGCAACATTCTCAGATTTACTTCCTCATTATGTGAGACAAGTAATTAATTAATTAATTAATTAAATATCAAGTGTTTTCTATGTACCAGGTACTGGTAATGGAGGCAGATAAACTACGGAGAATTGATTCCTGCCCTGCACCAGCTCACGTCGTACTGAAAGGGAAGACTGAAGGTACAAACAAAGCATGAGAATGCACAGAAGTTATTAAGATATTCACGAACAGTCCAGCTCTCCTCCAGGCACGTGCTAGGACTGCCCCTCCCTGCCTGCTTGGAGGTGGAGAGAGGGTGTGACTTGCTTTGGTCAATGACGTGTGAGCAGACGTGAAGTGTGTAACTTGCACGGGAAGGCTTGGGAATGACACACCTGTCACCATGCCATCTTCCACCTGCCATGGTAAACTCCTTTGGATGGAGCTCCTGTCAAACTGAGTCCCTGAGAAGCTAAGAGCAGAGCCGCCAGCCAACCTGCAAAGGACCTGGAATGCGACTGAGGGTCAAAGCGTCACAAGCCAACGAGAGCTTGGGGGTTATTTATTACCACAGCCAACTCGACCGTGCTACCAACACATAACACATGAGTGAGCACCATCGGCAGTGGGAGGGTGGCTGGGGGAGAGGGAGGGATGTTTGCTTTTGGATCAATACACTGAGTCATCATTTGCCAAATGTGGCTTAACTTGGCTTACTCTCTGGAGAAGACCAAAGAGAACCGATTAGCGAAGGAGATAGAGCAGTGAACAAAACAGGCTCAGAACAACCCTCCTTTCTCCCAGTGTATTCAGCAGCATGGCCCCCTCCCCCTGGCTTGGCTTTAGAAGACGGTGAATTGATCCATACAAGATTGGTGAGGATCAAAGAAGAAAGCGTTCTTTAAAAAATCATTTAAAAATCATGACTGGGAAAAAAGCAGAACTGAAAAAAAGAAGTGATCAGAATAGAGACCCACAGGGGTCCCAAGGATGTATGTGCAATTTTGAGACCGGTCAGGAAGTAAGATGCGGCATAGATTATTCTGGGGAGTTGATAAGCCTCCAGGGAAACCTATTTATCGTGGGCATGAATAAAAGCACAAAACTGCAGAACTAGCACTTTATAACAAGATGATAACAGTCAAAAAAATTTTAAGTTTATAAATGCTTTCATTTTCTGATCATATATTCTAGCTATATATATATTTCTGAGATATATATTCTTTATATAAATATATGAATACATATATAAAAATGAGACCTATTCCCATAGTGACTTATGACACTTGATTTTGGGTAATGTAATCTATTTTGCCATTAATCTTAGCTGAAGGTGCTTAGAAAGATAAGGTGATCGGGGTATACAATACACCTCAAGTCAAACATAAATAATTCGGAGATTAACCTTAAAAAGAACAATATCCACTGCCCTCCAATGAGGTCATCCCCCTCCCCTGGCTGGCCACCACAGCTCCCTAACAGACAGTGACAGATGACAACACTGGTGACCTCAGCAAGCCATGTCTTCTAGTACGCACATCCTTGGGTAGTCCCCTCCCCTTAATCTGAGCTGTTCTGTGATTTGACTTCGTCAGTAGAATGCGGCAGAAAAACAGGGAGTACATTTCCAGCTCAGGCCTTAAGGCTTGACAGTTTCCACCTTTGCACTGTTGGAAGCCCTGAGCATCCAGGTAAGAATTCTGGAGACCCTGCTGGAGGGCCCATGTGAAGAGGGGGAGACCTTGCTGTCCCAGGTCCCTAGCTGAGCCCAGCCTCAGCCTACCCACCAGTTGAATGCAGGCACAGGGGGGTCGCTGACAGCCCACCAAAGCCCCGCTAAATTACAGAACTGTGAGCAAATAAAATGATTGTTGTTTTCAGCCACTGAGTTTTTAGATGGTTTGTACATAGTAATAGATAAATGAAGCACTAATTTTTCTTAAATCTTACAGATATCCTACTTAAGGTTTCTACATGGAATTTTCTCACAATCCCATTTATTACACCATCTTCTGCTCTAAAATCTTAACCAGTCAGGGTTGTAATATACAGTTATATGGGTTGTGCACTGTACCAGGGCACCCCGGCAAGGGTGGAGGTGCTTGCCTGGCCTTCACCTAAGGAAGGCACGTTTTCTAAATTGCACAAATATGTGTTATAGACTCCCAGAGCTCTGACAAAGGGTATTCAGATGAATCGAATTCAAAGGTGTTGACCTGGCCTCCAAGCCTCCTTTATTTACTTATTTATTTTAAATTCAATTAGCCAACATACAGTTGGCTAATTATCATTAGTTTCAGATGTCGAGTTCAGTGATTCATCAGTTGCATACAACACTCAGTGCTCATCACATCACATGCCCTCCTTAATGTCCATCACCCAGTTACCCCATCCCCTCCACCCATCTCCCCTCCAGCAACCCTCAATTTGTTTCCTATAGTTCAGAGTCTCTCATGGTTTGTCTCCCTCTCTATTACTTCCCATTCAGTTTTCCTTCCCTTCCCCTATGATCCTCTGGCTGTTTCTTATATTCCACATACGAGTGAAACCATATGATAATTGTCTTTCTCTGATTGACTTATTTTGCTTCCAATCCATGAGCATGGAATGTTTTTCCATCTCTTTGTGTCTTCCTCAATTTCTTTCATTAAGTGTCCTTTCATACAAGTGTTCTGTAGTTTTTAGAGTACAGATCCTTTACCTCTTTGGTGAAGTTTATTCCTAGGTATCTTAAGGTTTTTGGTGCAATTGTAAATGGGATCGATTCCTTAATTTCTCTTTCTTCTGTCTCATTGTTAGTGTATAAGAATGCAACTGATATCTGTACATTGATTTTATATCCTGCCACGTTGCTGAGTTCCTGTATGAGTTCTAGCAATTTTGGGGTGGAGTTTTTTGGGTTTTCCACATAAAGTACCATGTCATCTGTGAAGAGTGAGAGTTTGACTTCTTCTTTGCCAATTCAGATGCCTTTGATTTCTTTTTGTTGCCTGATTGCTGAGGCTAGGGCTTCTAGTACTATGTTGAATAGCAGTGGTGATAGTGGACATCCCTGCTGTGTTCCTGACCTCAGGGGGAAAGCTCTCAGTTTTTCCCCATTGAGAATGATATTCGCTGTAGGTTTTTCATGCTGGGCTTTTATGATTGAGGTATGTTCTCTCTATCCCTACACTGTGGAGAGTTTTAATCAAGAAAGGATGCGGTATTTTGTCAAATGCTTTTTCTGCATCAGTTGAGAGGATCATATGGTTCTTGTCCTTTCTTTTATTAATGTGATGTATCATGTTGATTGATTTGTGAATATTGACACACCTTGCAGCCCAGGAATAAATCCCACTTGATCATGGTGAATAATTCTTTTAATGTACTGTTGGATCCTATTGGCTAGTATCTTGGTGAGAATTTTTGCATCCATGTTCATCAGGGATATTGGTCTGTAATTCTCCTTTTTGGTGGGGTCTTTGTCCAGTTTTGGGATCAAGGTAATGCTGGCCTCATAGAACGAGTTTTGAAGTTTTCCTTCCATTTCTATTTTTTGAAACAACTTCAGAAGAATAGGTATTAATTCTTCTTTAAATGTTTGGTAGAATTCCCCTGGGAAGCTATCTGGCCCTGGGCTCTTTTTTGTTGGGATATTTTTGATTATTACTTCAATTTCCTTGCTGGCTATGGGTCTGTTCAGGTTTTCTATTTCTTCCTGTTTCAGTTTTGGTAGTTGATTTGTTTCTAGGAATGCATCCATTTCTTCCAGATTGCCTAATTTTTTGGCATATAGTTGTTCATAAGATGTTCTTAAAATTATTTGTATTTCTTTGGTGTTGGTTGTGATTTCTCTTTCATTCATGATTTTATTTATTTGGGTCATTTCTCTTTTCTTTTTGATAAGTCTGGCCATCAATCTTATTAATTCTTTCAAAGAACCAGTCCAAGCCTCCTTTAACTGCCCGGTGCCACCCCCACCCCCCCACCCACCCCCCGCAACTTTCTCCAGCCCAGTCTCTCACTACGCGTCTCTGATCTTGGCCCCACTGAATTAGCCTACCTCCCATCCTGCCTTCCAACTGGCAGCAGTTCCCAAACTGTGGTTGTGCCTTCCGGGGACGTCTACAAGTGCAGTCACCAACCCTCTGTGTATTCAGGTGCCAGGACATTTTTTAGTCTTGTGCACCTCAGAGGATCTGATGTTTGCTTCCTGGCACATTGTTAAGGGATTTCCAAGCATGTTAAAGCACGAAGGCATGGCAAAGCCATCTGTCACTCCATTTTCAGTCTCCATGTGCGGAGGGCCAAGTACAGGGGGACAGGAGTTACTGTGCTTCCAGATGGACTGTGCTGTACTGGACAGAGGTCCAAAGGCACAGGCACTGCATCTGAGCCACAGGAGCTTGTCTCCAGGGTAAACACTTTTCCTCTCCATTCATAGCATCACCAGAAAGCAAAATGTTCCAATGCGCTGTGCAAATGGACCAACGTGACATGGGATCTGCATTGTCAAACGCTGTAATCTTACCCTTCATTAAATATTCAGCATGGACGATTTGATCTCTTCCTTTTCTCAGCTTCCCCCTCTTCCTCTGCATGCCCTCCTTCATTCCTCCTCTCTATTTACCTGCCTTCTGGGAAGTGCTGACTCAGAGTCTCTTGCATGTTGGGGACACAGCCAACCGGATGCTAGACACAGGATGAGTGTACAGATCTTTGGCTTTGACTCAGGACTCTATGGGAAGCGCAGTTGCAGCCTGGCGGGAGTGGAGAAGTAGGGACCTCGAGATGTGTGTTCCCTGAGACCATCCAGGTTACAGCACAGTAATAGTCAACACGCCCAGCCACAGGCGAGGGTAGTGGTTAGGCGCTCACCTGGCTTCGTGCTGGAAGGGACGGAATGCCTGGCCATGTGCTCACAAGGCAGTGGGCTGCTCTGGAGAGCTAGCATCCTAGGGAAACACAGCATTGTCCAGGGCAGCGGGCTCAACTAGTGATTTCTGTGCTGACCGTTACTGGGGCTGCTGGCCTCAGCCTGTGATATATACACACATGGAAGGATGAGAGGCCTGGATGCAGACTATTTGCCTGCAACAATAGTTCGGCAACTGTATGGCTGGGAGCCGCAAAATAGTTGTAGTAGTAATAATACTTTTATATTAATTATTAATTATATAATTTTACATTAATTGACACTTTTGACGGAGCAAATATGACATATTAAGTGCTTCCTCTCTACTGCTGCATTTAATCATTATAACAGCGCTATGAAATAGGTAATATCTACTTTTGCAGATAAGAACACCAAAGCTCAGAGTTTAAATGGCTTTGCTAAGCTGGTAGGGGGCAGAGCTGTGAGCCACCCCCACTTCGTGTGAGGCCCACCCTGGTGGGCCGTGAGCAGGGCGGCAGTTCCAGCACACTAGGCTGGTGTAGGAGCAGACAGGAGCTCCGACACCCTCCTCCACGCCTCCTGCCCGTAGCTACCACTGCCTGGCATTGGCACTGCTGTGGAACAAGCCCTCTGGACCCTCTGCTGCCACCCTGGGATTCTGTTCTTGGAGTTTGAGAAGTTCTAGAATAAAGCAAGGTTTGATCCACTAAGTCCCTTATGCCAATTCTCTGGGGCTCTGGTTAAGCCTCAAGGCTCTTGATATCTACACAAAGAGTGGGTCTGGCCTGTGCTGAGTGGGGAACTCCGCTCCAGGACCAGCTGGCTCCTTTCCGTCCACAGCGGGGCTGGTGTGGAGGGGCTGGGCTGGGGGCTAGGACACAGGCCCATCTCCCTTCCCCACCTAGGTGTTTGCCTGGCATTCTCCACCATGCAAGGGAAGAGTCAAACCTGGGGTGCCTGATTTGGGATTTGATGGGCATTTATATATCCTTTTTAAGACCAGAGGGTGATTTCATACCCATTTCTTCTGGTGAGGCCATGAGAAAATCTAAATGAGGTATAAAGGCTGTTGTTATTTGAGATGAACTTTCCCAAACACAGATATCAAGTATTTTTGTAGGGAGGAAGTATTCTCTCCCTTCGACTCCCTCAGCAGGAGCTCTGGAGAGAGGGGCGCCTTCGAGACTGCTCTGATACAGGACGTGAGAGTCACCTAGCTGGGCCATGCCTACTGCCAATGTCCTGTCCCTTAGTATTCACGAAATGCTCTGCTAGTGATGTCACTGGAATTTTCTATCAGTTTTCTTCATAAGTCTGGCCCTCAGAAGAATCCAGCAAGGAAGGAGGAGTAGAGAGGAGAAAAATACAGAGGAAGATATTTTTCATTCTCTTTGTGATCAACAGGTTAGGTTCTTGGGACATTCTGGGTAGGATATAGATTAGACTTCATTTTTTAGCTAACCTTTTTCTAAATCCATGTAGAATTATTTCATCATAAGTCCATTGAGGAAGGTCACAGTCCCTGGATTCCTCTAGGAAGAAATTCTGTGAGCACTCATCTATCCTGAGTGCTTCGATACTGTGCCCGTGTGAAGCCAGAGTAATGGGCAGGATATTGAACCCCCCCCACACACAACCAGAGACCTCAGGGTGTGTGACGTCATGGGTCCATGGCATTGAGGGGAGCAGCGGGGCCAGCATGCCAGGCTTGAAGCTGGGCGGTTGGGTCTGAGGACAAGGTTCTCACTCACTGATTTAGACCTCAGTAAGTCTCCTAACTGCTCCAGGTTCACCTTTTTCATCTGTGAATTGAGGACCAATAATGATAATGGAAAGGATGCTTCTGCCCCAAGGAAGCCATGACGGTTCAGTAAATTAGTGTGTGTGGAAACACTTCATCAACCCTGAAGCATTCTGCTAAGCGAGAGTGTTGAAAACTGCTGCATATTCAAGGCCCTCTCAACGAGGGGTCTGGAATGCCACACGCAGAGCATGTGCTCAATGCAAATGTGCTTATAATGCCTTTCGGTAGCTACATTTCAGAGGGCAAAGTTCTTGTTCTGAAGCAGGATATAAATATTAAAAAAAATATATTTTTTTTGTATCAGAACTCTTTGAAGATCTCACAAAACCACGAACACTTTCTCTCTTTCAAAAAACAAAAACAAACAAAACAGAAACCCAGCAAAAATAAACCATGCCAGTACCCACCACAGCCAGTAACACCCCATATACAGTTTCTGGGGTCTCACGGACTTCCTCTAACACCTATCCCAGCTTAAGCAAATGCCTGTGCTAGAGATTTATAGGCTGCAGCTCTCTGAGTGAAGTGTGGGAGAGAAATAGGCTGTGTTAGAGAAATGAAGGCAATAGCCATGTGTCCTATTAGCCTGAGAAAAATCCTAGAGGGGACATCCCTGAGATCCTAATGTACTCAAAGGATGCTCTTGGAAAAATAGTTAGTGTCTGCTTATGACTAGTCTATTTAAATGAAAAATGTGCTCCAGCTAAAGAATGCGTCTGCCCTATCTCTGCGGCCACCCTCCGCTCGCTAAGGGTTTTGTGCAGAAAGCTTGGTCCCGATACCTGAATCCTCCTGTCTCCACAGCGGGCTGCTATCCGGTAACCGTGGCGAGGTCGCCTTACAGCAGGGCGAGGCACCTGCAGGATACTGGCATGCCTGCTCAGCGCCCAGCTTATCGAAGATCTGAGAGCCTCCTGCCAACAGCCCTGGCTGTGTCCACCCTGGCCTCTCGCGGGGGACTGGATTTTACCTCAAGCAACACATGAGTTTTGGCTTCGCGGTGTTTTCACCAAGTAGGATTTCATTTTGGATGCAAGGCGTTCCAGACCAGAGCCAGCTCGGCCCAGGTGGAAACGTAAAAATCCACACCAAGATCAAATCAAACTGAGTGAGACCACATCCAGAAATGGAAAATGAACAGGCCTCTTGCGAGTAAGCCCACAGTGCCCCACCTTATATGTCCAGGTGGTTGATGGCATCGTGGTTATTGGAGGTAAATGTCCCCCCCCAGGGGAGCTGCCCGGCCTGCCCGCCTGACCGGGCCCACCGGCTCGGGGATTCCAGAGACCCGAGGCCTCGTGGGAGGCGGATGGCGGGAGGCCGGCGTGCTGGCTCCTTTCCCCGCAGCTAGATCAAGTGGCACAGCGCAGGCAGCTGGCAGGCACCCCCACGGAGGAATCGAGCACTATGTTCAGAAGGCTGCACTCGATCTTCAACTCCGGGCCGCAGAGGAAGGCGGACGTGGCCGAGAGCCCCTACTCGGACAGAGCCAGCCCCACCGTGAGGCTGATCCGCAGCAGCTCCATGTACGTGGTCGGGGACCACGGAGAGAAATTCAGCGAGTCCTTGAAGAAATGCAAAAGCCCCAGCAGCACGGACACCAGCCTGTCCTACCTGCAGCAGGAGGGGGACCGGGCGTGGATGTACTCGCGCACCCAGGACTGCCTGCAGTACTTGCAGGAGCTGTTGGCCTTGCGGAAGAAATACCTCAGCAGCCTGGACGGCCTGAAGCCCCGCCGCGCCCACGGCCTCTCCTCTACCTCCTCTAAGTCCTCCAAGAGAGGGGAGACGGCCCCTGGCCAGTCCACCTCCAAAGACAGAAAGGTAAGCGCTGTGGAGACGTACAGCGTGGAGGAGCATTCCTCCGAGAGCTCAGGGGCCGGGTGGGAACATGGCTCACCCCCTCTCTCCGCGCACACGCAGCTTAACTTGTCTGCGCTTTCCGAGCCACAGCGCCGTCCTCCTTCGAGACTCCCACCGCGCTCTCCTCGGCCTGGGGCAGGGTGGCAGTCCCCTGTTGCCCATCTTCCTGGAGGAGGCCCTGGGGAGGAGCGGTGGGTGGTGTGCACTGAGCAGCCCGGGCGGGGGCCTGGGGCTTTGCTGGCAGGCCGCACTGCGTTCGCGCTGTGTATTTGTCACTGACCGCCGGCTTGGTGGATGAGATGACGCTTGTGTGGCTTCTAAAAGTCCCAGGGGCGAGTGCGATCTTCCTGGGAACTAGGTGCAGTCCAATATGTAGGTGCTTAGCTCCACGGGAGCCGAACAACTGGAGGATGTGCTCCAGCTGTAGGTTGGGCCCAGGCCCCCCGGGGACAAGGGCGCAGCCTCGGGAGAGCCTGTGACTTCGAGGAGATTGCCTGCCAGCTTTGCTGGGCACGGGAAGCTTCAAGCCCAGGCAGCGCAAGCAGGAAATTAGTGCAAGGAGTCACGGGCAGTCATCTCGGTGTTTCTGCTTATCCCGGTGTTTGTACACGTTATCTTTCCCTGAGCATTCGATTAATGCCGCGGGGGGAGCTGGGGGGGCTGGGAGAGACTCCCGGAGCGCGAAGAGCAAGCTGAGGCTCAGGAACCTGCTCCGACAGGACCTCCAATTCCTTCGGGCACTCCTTCCTTCACCCCTCAACAAATTTTTTTTTGTTTCTCAAATGCCTGAGGTTGGAGGCTGTTTTAATCGTTTCCCTGATGCCCGGACAGTGGCCCCGGCTCTCCCACTCCTGTTTCCGCGGAGTGTGCTGTGGGCTGTGGAGGCCCCATTACCGTTGAACTGGCCGGCTATCAGATCTCCAGGGCTTGGCTTCCCCCGACTGGTTTCAACCGTCTGCATTTTATCCCAGGTGGGAGTGGTTTAAATAACCACTTTAACTCCGAAAGTATGTCAGTGTCCCAGTACCGACTCTTGGGTTCCAGAACTGACCCTGTGACCAGCCAGCTGTGGATTGGTGAGCCAGGACCCTTCCTCCCGGGTCACCTCCCATGACAGAAGGGGCTGCAGTGGGTTCTGGACTCCCTCCTCACTTGAATATCCTGGGGTTCTCCGCTCTGGTTAGCTTCCCTTCAGGCACTGCATTTTCCTGAAAACAACAACAACAACAACAAAAATGCAGTTCTCTCTTTATAAAGCCTAGCTCCCTCCCTCCCTGCGCTCCCTAGTCCGGCTGTCTGAAGATTCCAGGGAGGGCTTAGGCACAGAACGCCCAACTCTGGCCCTGTGGAATGACACAACGTGCGCATTTCCTCGGGAGATGCCTCTCACCATGATGTAACCGGGAAAAAAGTTTTAAAATGGCTTTGAAGTCAGTCAGGCCAAGACCCGAGCTTTGGTTCTGTCTTTACCAGCTGTGTACCTTTGTCCGCTTGAGTTGACTTCTCTGGGCCTCGATTTCTGTAGCATAGAAATGGAAATAAGAATACACCTTGTGAAGGAAAAGCAAGGTCCAGCCTGTGATAGGACCTGGCACATAGTAGGTCTTCCAGTGCTTACTAACTCTGAAATGGAAGGTGCGGGAGGCTTCTTAGCCACCGGCAGACAAGCTCTCTCCTTCGTGGCTCCTAAAGAAAGAGTCGGATGCTGGGTGTGCCTGAGACACAGCGGGTGCCGTCTCCGTGGCTGGCCAGGTGGCCTGTGGCGGCCTGCTCTGTGCGTGGGAGGGGCAGGGGACCAGAAAGCACCTTTCTTCTGGAATGTCATCCCTTTCCTGCGTTGGTAGAAAACACCTGCTGATCTTCAGGTTTTGGCAAACACCATTCGTTCCACTGACCCCTTGTTGTGTGCTGAATTGTGTCTCCCCAAAATCATATGTTTAAGTCCTAACCCCCAGTACCTCCGAAGGTGACCTTATCTGGACCTAGGCTGATTAGAGGTGAAATGAGTTAGGTTGATTGCGAGCATTAGGGTGGGCCCCTAATCTGACAACACCAGTGTCCGATAAGAAGGGGAAAATGGGACGGACACACACACACACACACACACACACACTCCCGGGGAACACTAGGCGAGGTCTGGAGTTGGCTGCCACAAGCTGGGGACGCCCCCAGAAACTGGGTGGGACCTGGAACACATCCACCCCTAATGTTTTCAAAGAGAACATGGCCCTGACACGATCTTGGCCTCAGACTTCTGGCCTCCAGACTGAGAAAGTAAGCCTCTGTTGCTCCAAGCAGCCCAGGGGGTGGGACTTTGTGATGGCAGCCCTAGGAAATGAGCACAGCCCTGCACAGAATTAGCCTTTTCTCCTCTCTCCCATTAGTCTAAACACACCCCTGTTGTAGCATTTATCCCATCCTCCCGTGGCACGTTGCCTGTGTGTCTCCTCTCGTGCACAGCAGGGACTCTGGTACACGTGATCTCGCCGAAACAGCATCTTTGTCATTCTTCTATCCCCAGAGCACAACCGTGACTACTTCTTGGTCACTTACCAAAGCTTTATAAACTTTAAAGTCTGGTCTTCTGTGCACAGATCACGGAAGAGCTGGCCTCCGTGTAGGGATCGAGCAGTGTTCTCTGGGCACCATAGCACCATGCAGACCTTCTCTCCACAACCACTGCATTTTCCTGAAAACAACAACAACAACAACAACAACAACAAAAATGCAGTTCTCTCTTTATAAAGCCTAGCTCCCTCCCTCCCTGCGCTCCCTAGTCCGGCTGTCTGAAGATTCCAGGGAGGGCTTAGGCACAGAGCCTTTCGTGGGGGTTTGACCCCACGAAAACCAGCCCCTGGCCTGGCCACAGAACCTGCGCTCCCCTGGCTCTCTCTCTTTTCTGGAAAGATAATGGCTTTCAGGCTGTTCTGTTTAAAACTCTCCGTAAGAAATACAGGTTATACGCAACTGATGAATTATTGAACACTACATCTGAAACTAATGATGTACTGTAGCTAATTGAATTTAAATAAAAAAAAAGAAATATATTTTAGATATTGACCTAGTTTATTCAATACAACCAAAACAAAAATTTCATGAGATACACTTATTCCTATTCTCTATCTGGTACCCTGATATTTTTTCAAAACACTCGATACTGTTCTTCTGTTGTTGTTGTTTTGCATGTTGGTCATGACACACTAAATTTATTTCACAAGCCACTCCAGGGTCCAGACTGACACTTTCTCACACCCTGGTAAGGCATTCCAGTAGGGCCTGCTGAAATGTTAACAGTGGCTAAGGCATGATACACCAGGGTGCCAAATGGTTTGGTGTCCCAGCCCCCTGGAGATAAGACAGCCGGGACAAGTACCCATGTGGATCGGTGGGAGGAGGGAGTAAGGACAGGCCAGAAGGAAGGCGAGCCTGGGGTGGATGCGGGAAACCCCTCCTGGCCCCTGCACCGAGGAGGTCCTGGCCAGGCTCTGTGACAATCTGTTCCTCCCTCCAAATAGGAAGTCATTACAAAAATGAATGAAACACACGGTTTGCAACGTTTTGATATCAAAACAAAAAACCCACCTCTGAGGACTTTTGTGTCAGCATCGGGTATGAGCTATAGTTTGGGACTCATTGTTTAGATGCTTCAGTGTTAGAATTTCCAACACACTGCAAAATTCAAGTGGCAGGAGGAGGCCATATTTGAAGTGGGTCCTGTACTGGAACATAGAGTTTCTGAACCAACAGGGGCAAAGCCACACAACCCCCTGCCCTGGGCACCTCGGGTGTTCCTGCCAGCGAAGAGGCGCATTGCCAGTCTCCTCCACACACCTCACCCCTGCCCCCCTGCCACGGCCCAGGTACAGTCAGGCACCACCGGCAGTTAGTCCTGACTTCTGATCATCCTAGAAACATGCTGAGTCCCAGCCCCAGTCTACAGAGGAGAAAACTGGGTCTCCGAGACAGGAAGTGATTTATGTAAGGCTGTGCACCCGATGAGGAGAGAGCCGGGATTTAAACTGGGTCCGCGTTGTGCCAGAGCTCAGACTCTTGTCAATGGAGCCACAATGCCTTTCAATCAGAAAACGTATCATATCTGTCAGATGGGGGAGTGCGCCCCGCAGGATGAGGGAGCAGGCTGCTTTATTGTGCACCCCCGGGCCAGGGAGAGTCATCAGAGAGGTACCCGCTTCCTACCCCGCATGGAGTCGGTGCGAGGGCGAAGCTCTCTCACAGGGGGTGCATGGCCGGGCTCCCTTGGGCAGGAGAAACCTGGACCTAAAGCATGCCCTGAAGGCGCACATCAAGTTCTCTCCTCTCCACAATCCATGAGTCAAATTTCCCTCCATCTCAACACCTTCCCTGCACATGGCTACCCCTGACTCTACTTTTACTCTTGGTCCCTGTAGCACTGAAGCCCTGAGTGTGGATTGTCTACTTTTGCACTAGGAGGAAAGCCGGGTAAACAGTGTGGGCTCAGCTACAATGCGAACGTCACAATGGGGCAGATTGTATCTTCAAACCATTTCAACAGAAATACGTTTTCATTCTTCCTCACTCATTCTACAAAGTATCTGAGATGAGCCACCTACCAGGAGAATAAAGTAGGAGCAGATATTGGACAATCGGGAGAGAATAAAACATCAACAGAAAATCAAGACTATGCAGATCATAGAGCTGATTCAGCAGCTACAGAGGAGCGTCAGGTTCGGCTCTGTACCTCTTAGAAGCTACCATAAAAAGAGAGCTGGATCTATATTAAAATTCTGTCTAAGAGGAAGAACCATACCCTTTGGTCAGTGGAAGTGAGATTTTTTCCCAGCTTTAAGTTCCAGAATTTCTCACATGGGACCTGATGCAGAAACCATGTGTGATGTGGCTAGTAATGCCCTCAACAATATTTAAGTAACAACTCATCAATAGATATGTCTGTCCATCCTCCCTCCCTCCATTCCTCCCTCCCTGCCTCCCTTCCTCAACACATATTGTTGTTGTCAGGAACAGGGTGTGTGTCAGGGGCTGTTCTAAATACTGGTAATCGAGTCAAAGTCCCTGTCCTCATGGGTGGTCACGCTTGTGGCAAAGCAAGGCAGTAAACCAGTACACACGTTTCTGGTGGTGACTTCTCAGAGCCCCTGCTGCGACGAGCCTGACCTGCATCTTCCTGAGGGTCCAGGCAATGGCACCTGGGCACGTAACTTCTGTCCATCCCTTCTGGACCCAGCAGAGAATTCAGATGCCAGAGGCATGGATGGACCACACACCCTCCCGCCGATCTTTGTCAAAAGCCTCCGAAGATGTGGTGCACCCTATGAGAGAAAAATGTCTGTGAAAAGTAAAAAACTATCCTGTTGTGTTTCTTGCTATTTGACCCCCTCACCTCAGCACCTTGGAAAGCGAATTCTCCCTCTGCAATCTGTTTTGGGGTCTTGTCTGGGACATGGCTGACCTCAGTCTGTGTTTCCCCCCCTCACCTAGTTCTTTAGGTAATTTCTTCCAGCTGCTGGGAGGGGCTCTAGGATATTTGACTTCCATCTTTCTACTCCTCATAAAGACTGCTTCTCTCAGCTTGGCTTTTTTTTTTTTTTAAATAATAGCTTTAATTTACATACCACGAAACTTATCCTTTGAAGTGTATTACTGAGTGGTTAGTATCTTCAGAGTTGTGCAACGTATCACCACTGTCTAATTCTAGAACATTTCATCACCCATTTCAGCTTTTTTTTTTTTTGGTGGTAAAATAAACATAATATTTACCATTTTCAACATGGCACTTCTTAGCATGTTCAGTGAGTGCTTTTTAAGTGTCCCCAGCTTATGGGTAATGAAGTGTATCACAGTTAATAAATTCTTAAGAAATTAAATGTTTCTCTTTGGATGATTTTATATAAATTTCTTTTAGAGGAAAATGTGTAACACTGGACACCTTTCAAATTGTTAATTGTCAGACAATAACCAGAGTTCTTCCCACTAGTCTTCCATGAATTTTTCCAAGCAATCGTTTATATAAGCCCATAGTACTGCATCCAAAAGACTATTAAGCCTTAGTTAATATATTTTTAGAACACTTTATGAAATGTATTAGTAGTACACTAGAAAAGGAATCCATTAAGAGGTCAGGGAGTCTCTAAAATACTTCATTTAGGAATCAGGAGAATGTTTTTTATAAAAGGTCTGATTATTTCTTAAAATATAAAAGTCTTTTTAAGTAAGATACACTTTAAAAAATTTACCACTTTAACCATTTTTAAGTGTACAACTCACTGGCATGAAGCACATTCACAATGGTGTGTAGCCCACTACTCTCCTTTCCAGAACTTTCTCATCACCCCAAACAGAAAGTCTCTATCCAGGAAACAGTAACGCCCCATTTTCCTGCTACCCCAGCTCCTGGTAACCTCTATTATGCTTTCTGTCTCTATGAATTTGCCTACTCTAGGAACCTCAGATAGATGAATCATATACAATTTGTCCTTCTGTGACTGGTTTCTGTCACTCAGCATGTTTCCCAGGCTCATCCATGTTAATGGGTTGCATGTGTCCAAACTTCCTTCCTTCTGTACAGCTGAACAGCTTGGGTTTTGATGGTTGGTGAAGAGGAAGAGTTTGCGATAAGGCTCACGCTGACCAGAGTGCTTGTTAGCGTAGGTTGGTTGCAGTGCCCCAATGGAACACTGCTCAGATGGTTTGAGCTGGACATTTTCTGAAGCTAGGGATCCTGGTCACCCACCGCAGACAGAAGAAAACATATTAATTCTCTTATGGGTCATCTAATTCTGAGCAGTTTGGATTCCTGATATGTCTGCTTGGATGAACTAGCTGCAAAATGCACCCCATCCTTGCACCCCGCCCTACTCCACCCCAGCTAAAGAAATTCGCCTGCTATAATGGTTTAAAAAGAACCAATGGGATTCTGAAGAATGTTTGCCAAAAGTGATTGATTTTTATTTAAAGTAGTTTTATTCTGGCAATAGTTTGTTTTCAGAATCAATTTTCTATTAAGGCCATCCAATCCTGGTTCATCAGATAGGACCATGTCAATAGCAAGTAGAAGAATTCTTTCTCCTCTATGGCAGGAGGATCTGAATCCAATTCATCTAAAAAGATCCCAAATCATCCATGTATAATATGCATATATAATTTCATATGGGATAGAAGGCAGATTCTAGATCTCTTTTTACATCTCTGGGAATTATTTTTCAGATCTGCTGGGGAGACTTTGTGCAAACACAGTGATATTAAAATGCAGGTTTTCTGGAGCATCAGTTACTGGGAGAGTCTCTATCACTTGGCCTATATCTGGTTTGCAGAGCTGAAAGGTGGTACTGATTCAATATGAGCTGCAAAGAACATTCTATTTTGCTTGGCACAGCTCTCCACAAGATGACAAACTGTATAATGATGATTGATAACAAAGTATATAATTCCTGCAGCCCCTCTCAGTCAGACCACAAGATGGGTAATTACATTCCCCAATCTATCTTCCAGGCACATGCTGTTTGCTCAGCCTAGAAATAATACTTTGTCCCCTCTTTTCCTCTTTACCACACCCCATTCACCTGGCTAACTTCTTGTCTTTTAACAGCAGAGAAAGCATTTCCCTAGGAAGGCACTTCTCACATTCACAATCTAAGACAGTGGATTTCTTCCCCTCCTTGTGTCTGACCCCCATCTAGCACTTAGCACCCAGCACTGTAATTGTCTGTTCATTTGTTAGTGCTGCTACTGGCCACGAGCTCTTTGAGTGGGGGCACTGTGTCTTATTTATCTTTCTATCTCCAACCTCTTGCATGGCTCCAGCCACATAGCAGACTTTCAATAAACCAATAACCTGAGAAACTCCAACTGTAATTTAAGAAGGTTTCTTTTCTTTCTTTTTTTTTTTTTTTTATTATGTTATGTTAGTCAGCATACATTACATCATCAGTTTTTGATGTAGTGTTCCATGGTTCATTGTTTGCGTATAGCACCCAGGGCCCTCCTTAATACCCATCATCGTGCTCTCCTTAATACCCATCACCAGGCTAACCAATCCCCCCACCTCCCTCCCCTCTAACACCTCAGTTTGTTTCTCAGAGTCCATAGTCTCTCATGGTTCGTCTCCCCCTCTGATTTCCCCCCTTTCATTTTTCTCTTCCTTCTCCTAATGTCCTCCATGCTATTCCTTATGTCCCACAAATAAGTGAAACCATATGATAATTGACTTTCTCTGCTTGACTTATTTCACTTAGCATAATCTCCTCCAGTCCCATCCACGTTGATGCAAAAGTTGGGTATTCATCCTTTCTGATGGCTGAGTAATATTCCATTGTATATATGGACCACATCTTCTTTATCCATTTGTCTGTTGAAGGGCATCTTGGATCTTTCCACAGTTTGGCTATTGTGGACATTGCTGCTATGAACATTGGGGTGCATATGGCCCTTCTTTTCACTACATCTGTGTTTTGGGGGTAAATACCCAGTAGTGCAATTGCTGGGTCATAGGGAGCTCTATTTTTAATTTTTTGAGGAACCTCCACACTGTTTTCCAAAGTGGCTGTACCAACTTGCATTCCCACCAACAGTGTAAGAGGGTTCCCCTTTCTCCACAACCTCTCCAACATTTGTTGTTTCCTGCCTTGTCAATTTTTGCCATTCTGACTGGTGTAAGGTGGTATCTCAATGTGGTTTTGATTTGAATTTTCCTGATGGCTAATGATGTTGAACATTTTTTCGTGTATCTGTTAGCCATTTGTATGTCTTTGGAGAAGTGTCTGTTCATGTCTTCTGCCCATTTTTTGACTTGATTATTTGTTTTTTGGGTGTTGAGTTTGAGAAGTTTTTTATAGATCTTGGATATCAGCCCTTTGTCTGTAGTGTCATTTGCAAAAGTCTTCTCCCATTCTGTGGGTTGCCTCTGTTTTGTTGACTGTTTCCTTTGCTGTGCAGAAGCTTTTTATCTTGATGAAGTCCCAAAGTTCATTTTTTGAAAAAGATTTTATTTATTTATTTTTACGAGAGAGAGGGAGAGAGGGAGCACAAGTGGGGGGTGGGGAGGGAGGAGCAGAGGGAGAGGGAGAAGCAGGCTCCCCACTCAGCAGGGAGCCCGATCTGGGGACTCCACCCCAGGACCCTGGGATCAGGACCTGAGCCAAAGGCAGACGCTTAACTGACTGAGCCACCCAGGTGCCGTTAAGAAGGTTTAAGAAGAAAACTTACAAAGTTTGGTGGAAGATCTAGAAGAGTAGTAGATCTGTTGTTTTCACTGAGTGGAAAGTTATCTTTTATTTTTAGTGGAGTGGAATATAGTTTGAGTATATTCATATAGAATCATATCCTAATAATTAAAATATCCAATGTGTAATGGATCAGAGTTCACCATCAAAAGGACATTTTGGGTAAACTTAAAAAAAATTTTGGATAATAAAATTATATTATATTAGATAAATTTATAAAACACAGAGAAGTATAAGAAATAAAATAAAAATAACTTAGAATCCTACCATTTAGAGATAATCACTATAAAATATTTAGGTATATTCTCTTTCAATCATTTATTTCCTGAATATTTGCATATATGTGTATTAGGGTTGTCAGCTAAAACAAAGGATGCATTTAAATTTGAATTTAAGATAAGTGATGGTTTTTTTCTTTAGTATAATTATGTCCATGCAATGTCTGGTATATATTTATACTAAAAAGTTATTCATTGTTTATGTGAAATTGAAACTTAACTGCTGTCCTATACTTTTATTTGCTAGTTTTGACAACCCTAATGTATGTGTATGTATGAATTTACTAAATTTGGTTTATACCATATACTTTTTTATAATCTCTTTTCAGTTAATATAATATTTTGTGGATTTTTTCCCACCCCTCATTAACTAGTCTTTGAAAACTAAAGTTTTAATGGCAAAAATGTAACAACTCACATTCTTTAAGTAATTGTGAAGAATTACAAATAAATACATACTATTCTATAAGGCATGTTTTAGTGATTCCTATAAGTGTGACTAATGGGGCAAAGTTTAAAGATCATTCATTTTTAAAGATTCTTCTACATATTGCTTTCCAGAAACATTTTATAATTTACACTTTCATCAACAGTGAGTTAGAAAGCACTTCATATTGCATTTTATTAGCACCTAGTATTGCATTAATTTAGAAAGCTCACTGATGTAATAAATTGCATTATTATATGTACTTTTCTTTGATTATTGCTTGAGCAAAGAATGACCCCTTTAACTTACCAAACCAATGTGCACTTCTTGTTTAATCGATTGCCCATTCATGTCTTCTACATTTTTCTTCTGGCTCTATTAAAGATTTGTTATTTCCATGGACTCATATTAAGAATATGAGCATACTGTCTGCCACATGTGCTAAGATATTTTCTCCAAGTTATTATGTGTGTTTTAATTTTATTTGACATTTTCTGGTGTATAAATACTATTGATTTTTATGTAGTCAAAGATATCCATTTTTGTCTTTGATATTTCTTCCATTGTTTTCCTGCTTAGAAAGCCTTCTATGTCTCAAGGTCAGCTGTGTATTTGCCATTTTTCCCCTTTTTTGATAGTTCCATTTTTAAAAACCCATCTTTTATTTATCAGCAATGTATTTTGACAGGAAGTGGGAAGTGAGAATCCAACTTGAATTTTCCCCAAGTAGCAAAGTTTCCCACCATATATTGACAAATTCATCCCTTCTCTCTCCGGATTGTAATGTTTCACTTACTGCATGTGTGGGTTTTATCCTATTCTTCAAGGATATGAATTCAACTGAATTTAATCAGGCTTCTAACTGTTTGATAAATGTGAGCAAATTTTTTCCACTCGGTGTTTTGTTAAAGTGGAATGATCATTTAGATGACGTATAAGGTGAGGAACTACCAGGTGTGGGCAAAAGAAATAGTGGCCTTAAGGTTAAAAAGCAGAGAGGACAAAGACTAAGTCTATCAACCTGTGAATCTATAATATCTACGATCAAAGAGAGAAGATGTGTGGCTACGCTTCCAAAATGATTATAATGTTTAGTTATGATAGGTCATGCCAAAGTCGAGTTATACTAGAGTTTGTGACAAACTTCTTCCTTTTTTTTTAAAGATTTTATTTATTTAACAGACAGAGAGACACAGTGAGAGAGGGAACACAAGCAGGGGGAGTGGGAGAGAGATAAGCAGTCTTCCCGCCAAGCAGGGAGCCCGATGCGGGGCTTGATCCCAGGACCCTGGGATCATGACCTGAGCCGAAGGCAGACGCCTAACGACTGATCCACCCAGGCGCCCCTTCTTCCTTCTTTTTATCTCTTTGGACTGATTTTCTCAGCTCTCTTATCTACTTCACTGATTTTTTTCTTCAGTTCAGGCAAGTGTACCATTTAGCTTAAATTTTGTTGAAATTTTGTATGTGGGTATATGTATGTATGTAATTAAATTCTAATGACTATATCTTTTTTCAAATTGCTTGTTTCTCATAGCTTCAGTTCTTGTTTCATAAAGTCCCATTTTTTCTTCACAAACTCCCACTCAGTTATGGGTACACACTTTCTTAGGTGTTGTAATATAAAAGGGATAAGGTAAATATCACTTTGAACTTGGTCTTAAATATCCATTCCAAGGATGGCAGAAGGCAAAGAAGATGTGTTAGAGCTTTTAGGGTTTGTCCTCAAAAGCTCTTTATTTATTTATTATTATTTTTTTTTTGGTGATATTAAATTGCTTGTGGATAAATTTGAGCTGTTTTGCATTTAATTTCACGCAGCTGAGTGATCCAAGGGAAAATGGTCTCTCTAATCTCAACTAGTTCCACATCTGATCCTGGAAATTTCATCACAATATATGGACATTCATATTTCCAGGTATTATTTGCTCAACAGAGTGTTATCAGTACTCCATAAAAATAGGAGTACAGAGTTCTTAACATTTGCCAAGTTAAATCCAAAAGGATATATTAGCAACATGCAAGCTGACTGGAGAAAATAAACATTAGGTAATAGCTGTATATAGCATATATTCATTCATCAATGAATAATTACCACTCCATGCCAGACATTGAAATAGGTACTCAGCATTCATAGGTGGAATGGTAGTCTGCCCTGACACAGCCCATTGTCTCAAGCTGCAATCCTCAGCATCACTGGTGTGTTGAGGTTCCTTGGCAGAGAAACAGATAGAATTCCAATCAGAGTGTTGGGAGTTGTGTATATCCCACAACCTGTCTCATATAGGCAGGGACTGGTGGTGAGCATATATCATAAGAGTCTTAACTGTGAGTGTTAGTTGCCAAAGTGTTGCCAAAGAATTACAGTTGAGTTCATTTGGGGAAAATACAAAGAGAAAGGTAAATTGGAGACCCAGGCCTGGTGTGAGGGGGATGGGACAATGAGGCTTGGAAAATGATAACCAAGGCCACAGAAGGTTACATGTGAAAGGCACATTGGAATGGAGTAGGCAATGCAATACGGATGCTTTCAGCCCATGTGCCTTCTCCCCAGGGCTGCTATGGGGTCGACAGCAAAGCACCACGAGCCCTGTGGAACTGGGGCCTGAGCAGGTGCAATGGGAAGGCTGCCCAAAGAAGTAGTTAAAAAATTTCGGGCTAGAAGAAAAAGTCAAGATTGGGAGGGACACAAGAGAATGTGGCAGTGGAGGCAGAAAAGGCCCACAGAAACTATGGGAAGGCAAAACAAACAAACAAACAAACAAACAAACAAACAAACAAACAAAAAACAGCAAGCTAGAATCAGCCTGGGTTTAAACCAGGACTTGAAAAGACCCAAACATGTAGCTCAGCCTTGGAACTCAGAAAAGTCACCACAGCATTCATTTGGAGACATGTAAACATATATTTTATAAGGTGCAACAGAAACTCTGTTAACCAAATCCTGTGTGACTGACTTGCAAGACGGCTTGATGCTTCCCATTCTCTCCATCAAGCAGATACACAGAGAGCGGAGTACTTACAGTTAGAAGCCTACCCCAAGCTAGGGTATTACTGGCAAAATGCAAAATGACATATGTGTTAAGCACTAGCTTTCATAGCAAAAAATTACAAAAAAGCCAAAGATCTGACAATAGGGGACTCTGGTTTGTTCTGCCAGTGGGTCTGCACAATGGAGAGCCAGGCAGGGTTACCAGGGCTGAGGAGGGTCTTTGTCTACTGCTGGGAGTAGTCATCAGGATACACTGAGTGAAGAAAGCAATGTTTACAGCTGTATCTTGTAGGCTACATTTTGTTTTTTAAGAAAGTGGGTAAACACAAATATAAATTCACGTTTGCTTATATTTTCAAAAGGAAACAATGGAGAGATAAACAAGAACCTTGGCGCCTACCCACCACGAAGCTTAGCAGAGGTGAATGCCAAACACTAAACCCAGGAAGCAAACAAAGATGCAGGCTGAGGGAATGCGTTCCCAGGAGGGGGTCCAGGTCAAGTTTGGGGACTGGGAGGGAAAGGTAGATGTTGGGTGCACCCCTGTGGGGGATGCTCTACACCCCCTGTTGGTACAGGAAGCAGAGCATGGGCAGATGGAGTCCTTTGCTTGGCGCTCTGCGTGCCGAGGAACAGGAGGTACACAAGAACACAGTGAGTCTGGGCACTGAAATCCCGGGGCTTTGTCCTCTTTCTTCAATGACCTGTGTTCTGTCCCCTGGGGTCCTGTCCCTTGTGTCCTTGTCTTGATAGAGACATTCTTGTCTGCACTTGCAAAGCCAGGGAATAAGACTGGCATTTGAGATTTCTGTCCTAAATCAGACCCTGAGGTGGGGATTTGTGGGTGCACTGGCTCCCTCTCCCATGCGGGGGCCCCCATAGAGCAGTGGTTCTCCCTGCCGTGTATTAGAATCACAGATTGTCTGAACCAATGGTCTGGGAAAGAGCCAGGTATAGATAGACATTCTTTAGGAGCATCTCAGGAGATACCAATGTCCAGCTGGAATTGGGATACCCTGTTATGGAACCACCCTGACAGGGACGAGGGAGAGGTATACTGTCACTGGCCCCCCCGGGCCAGGCTCTCAGACTCATTCAAGGGATGCTGCTTTCATTTGCAGGGAAGGAAGGCAGGGGTGAGGAAGGAAGGAAAGCAATTGTTTGTTCATTTGCATTTATTTGTGCCCTGACTTCATTCCATGAAGGGTTTGGGGGGAACTGACAAAGGCAGTTGGGGCAAGTGGAGGAAGCTGTCCTTTGGGATAAGACTTGGTCACACAGGTATGTGTGGGTCAGCCACAGATAATGTCACCAATGTCTCATTCTCCAGACACACCAGAATCTACAAGCTCTTTTAGCAGAAGCAAGTTTTGGAATGGTAATGTATTGGATGGGCCAGCAGAGACCCCAGAAGTAGGACTTGGAAGAGCAGTGCTGGCTGAGGAGCTTCTATGTCAGGGTGCCCCCGAAGGCAATCACTTCTCAGCCTCATAGAAAGGACAAGGTATGGGAGGGAGACCTGAGTCTCAAATCCTAAAGCTTGAGGCTTTGGAAACAAAAAATATATTTGAATATTTGGAATAACCAACAAGTGTGCAGCTGAAAGGGTCTTTGTCTACCAGTTTTGATGGACAGAAAGTATAGGGGCTAAAGTGGTAATACATATGATGAAGATTTATTTTTTAACTTGTAAATGTGATCCTCGAAGGACAATACTTGAGGAGTTTCTGGATTTATGAGATTTACGAGAAGCCACCATCAAGGGTTCCTGTTAACATGACTAATGGTTGTGGTCTCACTGGTTTCTAAGCCTTTGGTAGTTAAGACACCAAAGCCGACTCTTTTCTAAATTCTTTAATAAATGAAAGCAACAGATTCAGGCTGCTCTGAGCTGCTGGCCAAAGTCTACTTCCTGGAGACACTGAGGGATGAGCAGCTTACATCATTTTGTAGGGTGACCCCATGAAAAAGAATGTGATGCCCACATGTGAGACTGAGACCCTTGCCTTAAACCAAACACTGGTGGAAGTTGCTGAGTCAGAGACTCAGAGGCACCTTTTTCATGAGTTCTGAGATACAAAGACCTACAGACCTTGCATCCCTATTAAATAATATTTATCCCTCCTTTGGGGTTCAGTCCAGATTGTGTGGCTTTCTCCATTCTATGTTTCTCTTTCACTTCACAAAAATAATTTCTAAAATGATGTGTCAGAGGAGAATTAGGTTAGGGACTGAAGACCATGGAGCCTAGAGGAGAGAACAGTCTAGGAGAGGGGTAGTCTACTGGAGAATGAGCTGACCCAGCCCATCTTGATGGATGAGTAGGAATCAGACAGATGAGACATTCAAGACAGAGGTGCCACTAAGAAAAACCACAGGAGGGACAAGAATTGTGACCTGCCTTCAGAGGTGGGCCCTCCTATCGTCTGCCTGCAGGAAGGATGCCTGGTGGCCTGGCCTGCTGTGCTCCTACAGACTGCCAACCAATCCATCCCGTTGCAGTCCTGCTCCCCACTCCCAACCCTTGGTGTACCCGGTGTTGCCAAGTCTGGTGCATTTCGGGTTCTCGAGGGTCAAATTTTACCCCTTTTAGTTGCCTCCCTAACCCATAATGTTCTAGAAGGCTGGTCCCTCTGCTCTTTCACATCTCCCCCACTTCATTTGCTTTTCAACTGCCAGAAGCTTCTGGAAATATCTCTTTTACTGATGGCCTCTCTCTTTCTCTCTTTGTCCTTAGGTTTTCTTCTCTCTGCCCTCCTGGCTTCATTTTAGTGGGCTCTTTGAAGGGGGAGGGATAAGTACATATGGATAGTATTCCACTTTTAACACAAAAGATTCAGGCTTATGTTGTGCTTCTTAAAAATTTTCTGTAAGAAAGTGCCTTACAAATATAAAAGGAAAAAAAACCCTCTCCATTTAAAAATGTCTTCTAGTAGTATGAAATGCATACATTTCACCAAGATCTTGTATGTACATACAGATGTCATCATTTTATTTCCCAACATCCCAGCCTGTACTTTAATATTCACTTTTAATACCATCTCCCTTTAAAAATGCCCACATATGGCACAAAAACAGACTCACAGGTCAGTGGAACAGAATAGAGTCTCCAGAAACAAACCCATGGTTGTAAGGTCAATTAGTCTAAGACAAAGGAGGCAAGAATACACAATGGGGAAGAGACAGTCTCTTCGATAAATGGCGCTGGGAAAACTGGATGCACACACGCAAAAGAATGAAACCAGACCACTTTTTAACACTACACACAAAAATGAACTCAAAATGGATTTAAGACCTAAATGTGAGATCTGAAACCATAAAAATCCTAGAAGAAAGCACAGGCAGTAATTTCTTTGACATCAGCTGTAGCAGCATTTTTCTAGATATGTCTCCTGAGGCAGAGGAAATAAAAGTAAAAATAAACTATTGGGACGCCATCAAAATAAAAAGCTTTTGCACAGCAAAGGAAACCATCAACAAAATGAAAAGGCAACCTACTGAATGGGAGAAGATATTTGCAAATGATATATCTGATAAAGGGTTAATATCCAAAATGTCTAAAGAACTTATACAACTCAGTACCAAAAAACCCAATCAATCCAAAGAAGATATACTGATGGCCAACAGACACATGAAAAGATGCTCAACATCACTCATCATTAGGGAAATGCAAATCAAAACCACAATGAGATATCACCTCACACCTGTCAGAATGGCTAGAATCAAAAAGACAAGAAACAGCAAGTGTTGGCCATGATGTAAAGAAAAAGAAACTCTTGTGCATTGTTGGTGGGAATGCAAATTAATGCAGCCACTGTGGAAAACAGTATGGAGGTTCCTCAAAAAATTAAAAATAGAGGTACTATATGACCCAATAATTCCAAAACTGGGTATTTACCCGATGAACACAAAACACTAATTTGGAAAGATATATGCACCCTGATGTTTATTGCAGCATTATTGACAATAACCAAATTATGGAAGCAATCCAAGTATCCATCAATAGACAAATGGATAAGGAAGATGTGCACGCACATGCATGCGCAGATACCACACACACACACACACATGAATATTACACAGCCATAAAAAAGACTAGATTGTATCATTTGATACAACATGATGGACTTAGAAGGTATTATGCTAAGTGGAATAAGTCCAACTGAGAAAGACAAATACCGTATGATTCCACTCCTAAGTGGAATCTAAAAAAGAAACAAAAACAAATGAATAAACAGAAAGCAGAAATAGACCTATAAATGTGGAGAACAAACTGATGGTTGCTAGAGGGGAGAAATGGGGAGATGGACAAAATGGGTGAAGGAGAGTGGGAGATACAGGCTTCCAATTATGGAATGAATAAGTCATGGGAATAAAAAGCACAGCGTAAGGAATACAGTCAATGATACAGAAATAGCGATGTAATGGGACAGCTGGAAGGTATACTGGGGTGAATGCAGCATAATGTATAAACTTGTCAAATCACTACATTGTACACCTGAAACTAATGTAATATGGTGTGTCAACCATACACAATTAAAACAAAAATAAAATAAAAATGCTCACATAAAATAAAATAATTCTACACAGGGTCAGAAGAGCCCAAGTTAACGCATATTGTCACTTCTTTTCCTCCCTGAGTTCTCTTATTTACTAAATTCCTCAGACAGCTTTTTTTGGGTTCACACATTGATTCTTTTTTTCCTTTTTATTAACATATAACATATTATTTGTTTCAGGGGTACAGGTCTGTGATTCATCAGTCTTACACAATTCACAGTGCTCACCGTAGCACATACCCTCCCCAATGTCCATCACCCAGCCACCCCATCCCTCCCACCCCCTCCACTCCAGCAAACCTCAGTTTGTTTCCTGAGATTAAAAGTCTCTTATGGTTTGTCTCCCTCTCTGGTTTTGTCTTGTTTCATTTTTCCCTCCCTTCCCCTATGATCCTCTGCCTTGTTTCTCAAATTCCACATATCAGTAAGATCATATGACAATTGCCTTTTTCTGATTGACTTATTTCACTTAGCATAATCCCCTCTAGTTCCATCCACATTGTTGCAAATGGCAAGATTTCATTTTTTTGATGGCTGCATAATATTTCATTGTATATATATACCACATCTTTTTTTTTTTTTAAGATTTTATTGATTTATTTGAGAGAGAGAATGAGAAAGAGAGAGCACATGAGAGGGGGGAGGGTCAGAAGGAGAAGCAGACTCCCTGCTGAGCAGGAAGCCCGATGCGGGACTTGATCCTGAGACTCCAGGATCATGACCTGAGCCGAAGGCAGTCACTCAACCAACTGAGCCACCCAGGCGCCCACATCTTCTTTATCCATTCATCTGTTGATGGACATCTAGGCTCTTTCCATAGTTTGGCTATTGTGGACATTGCTGCTATAAACATTGGGGTGCAGGTGCCCCTTCGGATGACTACATTTGTATCTTTGGGGTAAATACCCAATAGTGCAATTGCTGGGTCGTAGGGTAGCTCTATTTTCAACTTTTTGAGGAACCTCCATACCGTTTTCCAGAGTGGCTGCACCAGCTTGCATTCCCACCAACAGTGTAGGAGGGTTCCCCTTTCTCCACATCCCCGCCAACATATGTCGTTTCCTGACTTGTTAATTTTAGCCATTCTGGCTGGTGTGAGGTAGTATCTCATTGAGGTTTTGATTTGTATTTCCCTGATGCTGAGTGATGTTGAGCACTTTTTCATATGTCTGTTGGCCATTTGGATGTCTTCTTTGAAGAAATGTCTGTTCATGTCTTCTGCCCATTTCTTGATTGGATTATTTGTTCTTTGGGTGTTGAGTTTAATAAGTTCTTTACAGATTTTGGATACTCGCCCTTTATCTGATATGTCATTTGCAAATATCTTCTCCCATTCTGTCGGTTGTCTTTTGGTTTTGTTGACTATTTCTTTTGCTGTGCAAAAGCTTTTTATCTTGATGAAGTCCCAATGGTTCATTTTTGCCCTTGCTTCCCTTGTCTTTGGCAATGTTTCTAGGAAGAAGTTGCTGCGGCTGAGGTCGAAGAGGTTGCTGCCTGTGTTCTCCTCAAGGATTTTGATGGATTCCTGTCGCACATTTAGGTCTTTCATCCATTTTGAGTCTACTTTTTGCATGTGGCGTAAGAAAATGGTCCAGTATCATTCTTCTGCATGTGGCTGTCCAATTTTCCCAACACCTTTTGTTGAAGAGATTGTCCTTTTTTCATTGGACATTCTTTCCTGCTTTGTTGAAGGTTAGTTGACCATAGAGTTGAGGGTCCATTTCTGGGCTCTCTATTCTGTTCCATTGATCTATGTGTCTGTTTTTGTGCCAGTACCATACTGTCTTGATGATTACAGCTTCGTAATAGAGCTTGAAGTCCAGAATTGTGATGCCACCAGCTTTGCTTTTCTTTTTCAACATTCCTCTGGCTATTTGGTGTCTTTTCTGGTTCCATACAAATTTTAGGATTATTTGTTCCATTTCTTCGAAAAAAGTTGATGGTATTTTGATAGGGATTGCATTAAATGTGTAGATTGCTCTAGGTAGCATAGACATTATCACAATATTTTTTCTTCCAATCCATGAGCATGGAATGCTTTTCCATTTCTTTGTGCCTTCTTCAACACACATTGATTCTGTGCCTTTCATTGTGAGTTCTCCATGGAGGTCCACCACGGTGCTTGAACTTCCCCTTCAGCCCCCCGAGACCACTGGTGGGAGGTTGTGAAGATGGTGGTGAGGAATGAGATCATGAAGAAGAATAGATCAGGACAGAGCCTGGAACCTGGTTAGGCACTCAGTAGACTTTTTTTTTTTTTTTAACTCCATATTTTATTATGCCTTATACTTTTCAATCATACTAATTTCTCTTCAATTTATACCATGACTTGAGCTCAAGTTTGGCCACTTTAGGTCCTGACAGCTCTTTCAGAGCATTTCTAGTCTATCTTGTCCTTTCTTTCCTGCTGTGAGCCCCTCATTGCCTATCAACGGAGCTGCAGGATCACCTAATTGGGTGTTTACCAGCAGGGAAAAAGTCCAAAGGAAGACTAAGTATTTTACCTAAAGGTCAAAACAGTCTCTTGAATAAGAACATAGATCTTATTATTTATTTGTCTCTCCTTGAGACAATTAGAAATCCATTGACCTACAGCAATTGTGGGTCTGGAGCATCCACCCTCCTTCCCCACTTATTTAAATTTACTTTTTAAACTCTGCAAATTCATAACTTCACATGCATTTAGTTTCAGCAGTGCTGCATTCTTTTTGGCGGTGGTGGCTTGCTTGTGTGTGGGTGCTCTGAGGCTGGCTCAGGCAACTCTCTCTCCTGCCCTTCACCTCTAGCAGAAAGCAACCCCAAAGAAATGCTCCCAGTTCAGCGCAGATGTGGCCGAGGCCATGGCCTTCTTTGATTCCATCATTGCGGAACTGGATACAGAGAAGCGGCCCCAGGCTGCTGAGGCAGAGCCTCCAAATGAGGACGTGGACTTTGATGGTGAGTGCTCCCCCCCCCCAGGGGGCAGGGGCTGGGTGGGTGGCGGTCTCTGGAGTGGGCTGTCTGATGAGTTATCAGGAACCCCACCTCAGAGTAAAGGGAAACTCACATCCACACTCCGGAGCCCCACCCAGGGCTTGCTCTTCTCCTCGGGGGCCCTTGGCTTTGGGTGTCCCTGCAGCCACCACCCGACAACATTCACGGCCATATCTGGACAAAAACTCCTTCCTGTGGTCCACTGGCCAAAGCTGAGGCAAAGCACTAAAGAAAGGGATTAGAGGGGGGGCTGGTGCTATATGGCTGTGAAGACAGAGTTTCAGTCTTTCAAGATGAAGTCCTGGAGACCTGTCACTCACCAGTGGGGACATATTCTGCACTCCTTAACTGTGCACTAAAAGATGACTCAGATGGTAAATTTTATGTTATGTGTATTTTACCACATTTTTTTTTTTTTAAAGAAGAAAAAGGAGCAGAGACCGAATTTAAAAATCTGGCTTCTGACGCTCCCTGAGCTAGTTTGGCACTCTCTGCTGGACCTGAGCGACCCTTCATCTACTTTGTCCCCCCTCTGCCCACAGGGCCCTTTGAGGCCCTCATGATCAGTGCTCTGAGGATGATGCACAAGGCAGGAGAGGAGCAGGGGGCCTGCCTAGGCCAGCCTGGGTCCCTGGAGAGCGAGCGAGCTGAGGGCTGGGCTGATGCTTTTCTCCGCCAGCCTGTGTCACTGGCTCTCTCCTGGTGGAAAGCAAGCAATTTGACCACTTCCTGAATTCAGCCCACTTTTAAATTCCATTACTTGACTATCAGTTTCTTTCATCTTTGACTTGTCCTTCTTGGCATCACTGATGATGATTTTATTCAGGGATTACTGGCCCTTGTTACTGAGGGATCAGCTTTTGGTACCAATACTAAATAATTCTTGAGTGTTTTACTTAATGCTCAAAAGGTTGAAGAGTACATCCTTGTGGTTTGTAGCTGGTCTGGCCTCAAAACACCTGTATCTGTGAAATTTAGGTTCTCATTGGGTTTGGTGGAATTTGACAGAAGGATACTCCCACGCCCCAGGCTCACTGTTTCCTGGAGGGGCATCTGCTCGCCCTCCTCCCTGACTGCAGCCCCTCGGTCCCTAACAGAGGCCAGCCCTCTTCTCGACAGTCGGGCCTGAGGGACCCAGGACATGGGCAAAAGAACAGCAAAATCCACCGAGGATGAGAAAAATAGGATCTCTTTGCTATTTTGTCATCTGCTCTTTTCGCTTCACAATATGCAGTACACCATGGGTATCTTTGCCAGTCAGTACACATAGATCTGTGTCCTTATTTTTAATGAACACATCAATATTCTGCTGTGTCCCTAACCATAACTGCAGGGTCAGATCAGATCGTGCCCCCTGCTTGCCTTTCCCATCCTTTCTAAGAACCCGCTGTGGTATCTATGCATTTGTTGTGGTTCTCAGCCTGAGTCACCACACCACCTCTCCTGCTCCTCCCTGACGCCGAGTCCTCCCTTCCTGGGACTCCTGCTTCTCTCTTCCAGTGGCCACCAGCTCCCGGGAGCACAG
The DNA here is from genome assembly GCF_011800145.1 of Mirounga leonina. NCBI lineage: Eukaryota > Metazoa > Chordata > Mammalia > Carnivora > Phocidae > Mirounga > Mirounga leonina. The sequence continues at coordinate 60,375,661 of NW_023270316.1, read as the reverse complement.
CTTGCACTCCAACTGGATCCTGCGGGTGCCACGCCGGCACTCGGAGGACATCGCTGCGCGTGCTGTGCACGGGACACATGGCCAGTCTCGAAGGACCATGGAGTGCAGGACCATTGGCACTCAGAGGAGACTCGAGAGGCACCCCATTTACTTGCCCAAGGCTGTGGAAGGGGCATTCAGCACCTTGAAATTTAAGCCCAAAGCCTGCAAAAAAGAGTAAGTGCTTGGACCAAGTCGTACAACCAAGATGTTTTTGTGTCCTCCAGACACCTGGGGTGGTTCTTAAGGTGCCTCGAGTCCCCATCCTATATACCAAAAATTATTTTTATGTATTTTGGGGGGAGGGAGATCTTTGTTAAAAATGTTTTTTCTTTTGGAAAAAAAAGTATAAGTGGAGTATAAGTCTATGCTTATACTCCAGCCTGGTTCACCGCTGTCACCACTCCTCACTGTCACTTTGGCTCTGGATCTGCCCTGCCCTTCCTTCTGGCCTTTGTAGCCCACGTGCTTTGTGCCCCCCTCCTTCATTGCTTCCCCACCCCCCCTCACCTTGCCACTGACAACCTGTGTGCTAGGAATTTTTAATGAGCGTTTGGGTTGAGGAGGGCATAGCACCAAGAGGGAACCAACACCAAACTAAGCAGCTGCCCCTGCCTTGGAAAGGCATTGGCCTGACTTAGATGGAGAACTTCTTGTCGGCTGGGCCCCTCCTGGCCACCTTGCTACCATTTTTTGGCCTTTCTCCCTCCAGCTCCAACTCTGCCAAGACGAGTTACCATCATTAGCCCCCAAGTTCCTATGGCCTACTTATTCAGGGCAGTAAGTACTCTCTTGCTCTGGGCAACCCAGGTCATGCTGTAGGGACCTCCCCTTTCACAAAAGAAGGGTGTATCTGGGCTCAGCCACTTGTTTTTCTTTGTACAAGAGCCATTCAACTCTGATGGGTTTGGAGCTTTTCTAAATAGCATTTTTCCTCCCATAATAATGGACTACCTACTGGACACACTGAAACCAGGCTCCAGCCCTCATAGTCCATCCTTCCCGCTCAAGGCCAGCCCAGGGGCCAGCCCCCATGATGACACTGCTTTGGCCTCTGCAAGGCCCAGCATCGGGGAGCATCTGAGGGTCTCCACGGGAAGAGTGAATCAGAGCATCCCTTCTCTGTGCAGTCAGCCAAGCCGCACTTAAACCCTCTGCCTCATTCCTCCCTTCCAGCCTGGGGAGCCCCAGACAGATCCTCTTCAACTTCTCAGGAGAAGACATGGAATGGGATGCAGAGCTCTTTGTGCTGGACCCCCTGGCGTCTCCGGGGGAGGACTTCCATGAGACCGAGAACCCCAAAGGGCAGTGGCTGCTTCGAGAGAAACTCTGGGAGTGAACAGTGCCTTGACTCCCTCCGGGCCAGTCAGCCTGACTCAGCCTGGGTCCCTGAGAACGTGGCGGCTTTCAGCGCAGCACATGGTGTTTGGAAGGGTTAAAAATGGAAATTGGAACCCAGTCAAGCCCATGAGCCCATCAGCGCTGCCCCCGGTGCCCAGTTAGTGCCAAACACACCTGCGGCCTCCCAGAGCACCTGCCTGAGGAGACTCTGGAGCCTGGCTCGCCTGGCACAGCAGGTTAGCAGGTAGGTACGGCCTGGCTGGTCTTCCAGCAGAAGGAATGGAAGGCCTTGAGTGGGAGTGTCTGGGCTCACTAACCTGGCCTCCCCTGGGGCCTGTTTCAGTTCTCTGTGCATCTGTCCAAGTGGCTGCTAACATTGTGCTCAGCACAGGAAATGAGGACCCCCACCCCCCCACTTGGATCTCTGGGCCAAAGTTGTCAGAAAGGCAGTTGTCTCTATGGGGCTCAGAAACACTCTGGTTACAAACAGAGGTTGCCTTCCTTTGTGCAGAATGCAGTTCAGGAAGCAGCTCCTTCTGCACTAGCACTCTCACGCTGTTCTAGAAACCTCTGCTGGATGACGCTGGAGATGGGGCCAATGCCCTGGCATTGGGAAGGAGTGTGTCAGGGCTCTGCCTTGGGACCTCACTATCTCTCCCAGCCCCCAAACCCAGCTTCACTTCCCACAGGTGGTCGGCTGGGGACAGCGGGAGATGAGCGGTGCTTTTCTTCAAATTACTGTACAGACACCCCTGCAACCAGTTTATGGCAGGCTGTGCCTCTCCCCTCCCCCAAATAAAAAGAAAATCAGCATCCTTATGTTCTTTTGGACTAGAAGGATTTGTGAGTTTAGTAACTATCTGAATCAGAATTACCTTTTTTTTTTTTAAAGATTTTATTTATTTGACAGAGAAAGGCACAGCGAGAGAGGGGAGCACAAGCAGGGGGAGTGGGAGAGGGAGAAGCAGGCTCCCAAGGAGCAGGGAGCCCAATGCGGGACTCGATCCCAGGACCCTGGAATCATGACCTGAGCCGAAGGCAGACGCTTCACGACTGAGCCACCCAGGCACCCCCAGAATTACCTTTTAAATTGCATTTCTCGCATACTTTTTGCATTTCTGCCTGCTCGAGTTTGAGAGCCACTGGTTCGGAGAATACATTGCATTTTGTTCATTCTTACTATTTCTTCTGGTATTCTCTTATAAAGAAAGAAGTCATCCGTTGGTGCATGCTCATGAATGCAAGCGTGCTCTTGGGGATAAGGGAGGGAGACAGACGAGGACAAACCAATAATCCAAATTAAGCCCAGAATGCTCCAGGCTAAGGCGAGTCTGAGAACAGAACAGAGCTCTCCTTCCAGGCTCACGTAATGATATTCTTATTGCTGAGTTTTTTAATAAAGAACTTTTTATCTATGTGAACCCAACTATCTGATTCTAAGTATTTATAACTCCTACGAGAAGAAAAAAAAATACGCTAATAATTATGTGGCATTCTTAGAAATCTTGTATCAACACATTTCAGATGAAAATTTACTGGAAATGTTTTAATATTTGTCTTTATTATTATTTTCTTTTTGAGTGCCAATGTCGATGTTTGGGAGATTTCTTTCATTTTGTTGCTTATCCTAAACCCACTCTAGCCAGAAGCCGGACTGAAAAATAAATGTTTGGGAGATTTGTTTTATAAATTGCATTAAAGCACAGCAAGTTAACATCGCCACAGACCTTTCTTTTCCCCAATTGTGGCCTTGTTTTGAAGCATCACAAGTGAAAATTCACTGCTGAGGATCATTTTAGGATGAAGGCCTCTTTACCCTGCCTCTTATCAAACTACAGTCTATCATAGATTCGACCCTGACATTATGTGGTGAAGACTCTGTGTACATTTTGCTTTACAGATAAGAAGAAAATAAACAGGACAGAGAGGATGTTTGGAATCTTGATTTTTTTTTTAGCATTTATTGCTTCTGGGACATGAAGCTGTGCTTTTCTCTTTTGCTTCACGTTTTGTATATTTTTGTCTTTAATGAGACTAAACACAAACTGCCTAAGAAATTCCACGATTCAGAAACAGAAGGCTGGCTTGTCTTTGGGATGATTTTAGGTATTTGACATTGGTGATAAACCCTGGGATCTGGGCTTTGTCTAGGGAATCCTGAGATGGGGTCTTGAGATAAATAAAATTTGAGACAATAAAAGTCAGTTCAGTAAAATCAGCTCATTTGATTGATTCTTTTCACCTGTGAAGTGACCACTTATTCAATCAGCTGCTCCTTGAGGCACTGTGGTAGCTTCCCCGGATTGTCTTGGTTTTGATTTATGGAAATATACCTATCTTTAGACAGAATGTCCAAAAAGAGGATGTGAGTTCCTGGCATCGGGCTTGTTCTTTAGACCTTGCTTTCCAGCTCCCACCACAATGTGTCTTCTTCGCAAAGGAAGATCAATGGGGAGTTTAGTTGGAGTGGCATATCTCCAGCCCTTTGGTGGTAGCCCTGCAACTGAGAACATGGCTTCCAGGACAGAACTTTCTGGGCCCACTCTCAGACAGAGCCCAGAGGAGACTACATTCCTCTCATCACTGATGGTCTTTTCATGGTGAATTGGTTTCTTCCTGGGGCTGCAACAATTCCCACAACTTTAGGGGCTTAAAACAACATAAATTTATTCTCTTATAGGCTAGAGGTCAGAACTAAAATCAGTCTGACTGGGATAAGTCAAGGTGTGGGCAGGATTGATTTCTTCTGGAGGCTTTGAGGGAAGCATCCATCCCTTGGCCTTTTCCAGCTTCCAGAGGCGGGCTGCATACCTGGCTTGTGAGCCCCACCTTACATCACCCCAGCCTTTTGCTTCTGTCCTCCTGTCTGCACCTACTCACTCTGATCTCCTCCCTGCCCCTTATATGGATGGACCTTTGTGATTATATCAGTCCCACCTGGATGACCCAGGATCATCTCCCCATCTCAGAAACCTCAACTGAATCAAATCTGCAAAATCCCTTTTGCCACATAAGGTAACATTCACAGGTTCTGGGGATTGGGATGCAGACATCGTGGGGAGACCATAATTCAGCCTGCCACACACGGTATCACAAGGTGTTCTCATCCTTCTTAGTAACCCAGCCTAATTTCCTTTTAAGCTTGATTCTAACTGCCCAATATCCATTGTGAACTCTGCCTTAGGTGTCATTTCCCAATTTCTTTATTACAGTTGCCACCTTCTAGTTTTGTGAAAGAGATTCTGCCTTGTCGGACAGCTTCTTATTTTGGAAAGACTTTCTGATTATACAAAATTACCAGGTGGAAAAACACAGTACTTCAACCCTGTAAGGATGAAGAATGGATAGCAAGTCTACATGAACATTGCTGATGGTCAAGAGTGATGTTTTCCTTCAATCAGTCTATCAAGTCCTTAGTAAGGAACTGCTGTATACCAAGCAAAATAATATAAGACACACTTTCTGCCCTTAGGTAATTGGCAACCTAATGGGGGGAAGATAGAACAAACATGGATCAGACATTGCTGGGCATTTACTGCTTCATTGAGCATTTCAGTCCACACACAAGAGGAGTTCCACACAAGCCGAGAGTGCACTCAGATCAAGGTGTTACAGAGAACTTCATGGCAGAGGTTCTCTTGAAAGACACCTTTAGACCCTGGCAGAGGATTGCTAAAGGCTGTCATTTAATGCACAAGGGTAGTTATCAGGAAAGTCACAGAAAGGGTACAGGCCAGCAAGGGGATGCCCTTGACTGAAGGGCAGGGTTTCTACTGAGCTGCTGTGGAAAGCCAGATTGACAGAAATCAAGGAGACTTGATCAGACAGGGCTCAAGAATTAAGCGTTATCCCACCTTGAACTGAAGAGTGGAGAGCAGAAGCCTCAGAAGATGCAATATAGCTGTGTGTGTGTGTGTGGGTGGGTGTGGGGGGGTGAGCCCGGAAGTGGCCCTGAAATGCTGTGGGGTTAAACCAATCTGAGCTCCCCACAGCCTCAGAAAGAGAGGCCCTCAGGCCCACAATCTGACTTCTGTGGTGGATCCTGCCCACAGTCCCCTGTGGTTCACATGCATTCTCTGGTGATATCTGCTCCCACCTCCCTCCAATCAAACATGGCTGCCTTGGATCCCCCCAGTTCCTCATCAACAGCATGGGTCAGGGCAGTTCCTGAAAGGGGCAGGAGGAGTGTGGTGCTGGTGATGGGAGAGGTTGGGCAGACACACTTTGTAAATAAATTGATGTAGCCATTTTGGTTGACCTCCCAGGCCACAGAGCGTGTCAGAGCCTGCTGGTCATTCTCTTGGGGAAATTGCCCATGTTTGTTTATCCATTTGTTTGTCATTTGACAAAGAATATTGAGCATTTACTATGTCCCAGCCTGTGTCTGGGGATAGAATATAAACAGAGTCTCTCACGGAGTGTTTGGCTGGGGGGAGACACAGACCTTCATCAAAGGGTTACACCAGCACACATGGATCAGAATTGTGGTAAGTTCTGGAAGGGAGGCCTGTGGTGTCACGGAGAACTTGTAAGGGGGGCATCTGAACTGGCTGGGGCAGGGTGGCTTGGGAAGGGCTTTCTCGATCCCGCATAGCTTCATTTGTCATACTCAGATACTCGTGTCACCTCCTCAGAGAAGTCTTCTTGACCACCCTATCTCAACCATCACTGCTTTTAATCTCTACCATGCATTAGCTGGCTGCACTGTGTCTACGGTGATCTAACACACATGCACACATATACACACTTGCACACACTCACTCATACACATTCACTTGTGCACGCTTGCCCCCATTAGACTGTGAGCTCCAATAAGCAGTAGCTTATTCTGTTCATGCTCTATGCCCTGTGTTAAGAACAGTGCCTACACCAACAACTGTTTATTGACTGAATGATTTACAGATTGCATAAATGAATGAAGCGGCAGTGAGCTGAGATCTTTAGGGGAATATGAGGCATCAAAATGTAAAGGGCTGGGGGCTACAGAGAGAGAGATTCAGGCTGAGGGAATGTCACGGGCAAAGGATCTGTGCTGGAGGGGGTATGGCGTTGGAAGGAGTTTGAAGACATCACTGATTTATTCCAAAGGTATTACTGAGCACCTGTATGTGCTCAGAAATCTTCCAGGCCCTGAGAGTAGAACAGTAAGACCAGATCCCTGCCTTCAGAGCTTATATAAATTTGGTGGGAAGGGGTGTGCAGGCAGTAAGCAATCATATACTACTTGCATATATATTCAAATGTAATAACGTGTCAGGGAATGATCAATCCTGTGAAGTAAAATAGAGAACGGGAAGGAGGTGAGATTTTTAGTCAGAGAAAGCCCTGCAGAGGTGGTGATACTTGAATAGAGCCCTGCATGAGGCAGGGATTAATGAGACCAGGGGGAGGACTGGTCAGGCCAAGGAAAGAGCCCCCGTAAAGGCCCCAGGCAGGAAGGCATCAGGGGACCTTGAGGATGCAGGAGTGAATGTACTGGGTGGTCCTTGGAGGGTTCTGAACAGAGGAGTAGTACAATCTGATTTAATTTTTGAAAGATGACTGTGGCTGTTGGGTGGGGGTTTTACTGAAGGGCTCAAAGGGACAACTTGGGACAACAGCTGGGTCACTCTACTGTGGGCCAGACAAGAGGCATTGCTGGCTGCCTGGATGGGAGGACTGGGTTGGGAGGGACTCTGAAGCAGGACTTGCAGGTATTTAGGCTTGCTGGGAACTAGATACAGAGACACGGGGGTCTAGCTCGAGGCGCTAGTGACCACAGGTACCCTTTATTAAGCTGATTAACAGAGGGGCTGCTCAGCAGAACTTTTCTGCAGGGGAATTGGGGAGAGAAATTAAAAGTTCTATTTTGTAGATGTTAACTCAGAGCTTTCTGTGGACTTGCAGGTGGGAGATTAGACACCTCTGTGTAGAGCTCAGGGGGGCGGCTGGATCTAGAGGTACGAAACCGGGAGCTGCCACCGCAGAGACAGAGTCTGAAGTCATGAGGAGATTCAGTCACTAAGATATCAAGTGGAAATCTAAAGGACAGTGAGGTGGAGGAGCAGGCCAGAGTACCCAGCCTTTAAAGGCTTGGGAGAGAAGGAGCATGTGTGGTGCAAGGAAAAGCATTTAATGAGGTAAAGAAAATGCTCCAAGTTTGGGGGAACAGAGCACAGATAATGGAGGGGGAGGGTGTGGGGCCAGCAGGGCATGCACCAAAGCCAAGTAAGAAAAACAGTCTTGATTTTGATTCAAAATGATATTGTCTACGTCCAGAGAGCTCACTGACCCTACTCACAAAACCCAGCTCCAGATTCCTTCTGGTTGTTTCTAAAGCTCCGGAGAGGCAGTGGAGTGTTATGGACCAGGGACCAGGGCGGCAAGGATCTAGCAGGCAGCCTCAGTGGCTGGGGGCCCCTTTCCCAGGGTGGGGGTGGGGCTAGGTGGGGTCAGGCCCTCACACTGCCTCAGCCAACGAGCAACCACCTGCTCTCACCGGGTGGCCTTCTGTGGACCCTGCAGCCCTGGGGTATAAATGTGGCCCGGTGACTTAGGCTCTCTGGGCCTCATTTTTCTCAAATGAGAATAGGGCACGATAATACCAGTTCTTAACCTGCAGTGTTATGGTGAGGGAAAAATGAAGGCTTTCCGGTAAAGTGCCTGGTAGATAGTAATTGTTAACTGTGGCCATATGAAAGGACAATGATTTGCCACCATCACTTAGAAGAGTCAAAAATTCTGCCACATACTCTAAAATAGCTGTAAAAGAGAAATCCTGAAATGTGTAAGACATGATTAGAGGTAGTACAGCCTCCTGAAATAACCGTTTGGAAGAAGATAGTACTGAACCAACGTAAGGTTAAGAATGTGCTCTTGAGGGACGCCTGGGTGGCTCAGTTGTTAAGCGTCTGCCTTCGGCTCAGGTCATGATCCCAGGGTCCTGGGATCGAGCCCATTTCTCCCTCTCCCACTCCCTCTGCTTGTGTTCCCTCTCTTGCTCTCTCTCTCTGTCAAATAAATAAATAAATCTTAAAAAAAAAGAAAAAAGAAAAAAGAATGTGCTCTTGAATCAGAGGTCTGGCTTGAGTCTCCACTGTTCCACTCAGTGGCTGGCTGGCCGTGGGCGTGATACTCAACTGCTCTCAGCCTCAGTTTCCTGAAATGGCTACCTGATCATAAAATGACTGCCTCATGGGGTATAGGAGCCCCTAATGCAACAATGCACACAGAGTACTCTGCATAGTGGCTGGCACACAGAAGGCACACAATAAATATTGCAGCCAATACTATTATGGGCTCATGAAAAATATCAATATATCAGTTATGATCAGTTGATTACAACGTGACAATCCTTTATCGTCATGCTTCCTCTACATATGGCCCCCAGATCATCTGATTCATTTGCAGCCTTCCCCCAAATTAAATGGAAGTATGGATTAGGGTAGATTTGAAATTTGCTGAATTTGGTCTTAAATGAGCTTTAACAGGAGTGTCAGAGCTATTGTTTGATATGACCCCTCATCTCCACTCTTGCCTGGCTTCTATATGTAATTTGGAAAGGCAAATGTGTCTTCACTTTGCAGTCCCTGGACTCCCACCCCCGAAAATCATAGCCCCGTATGACACTGAGGGGAACTGCCACGCGGGGAAGACGAATGACATTTTCATGATTAATCCAGACCTAGGGAACCAGTCCCAGAGGGAGGACTCACACCTGGGTCCAGTGTGCTGAGCTGTGTTCTTCCACGTGTCTGCGTTTGTGGACATTCAAAGCCATATCCCATGGCCTCCCTTGCAGTGGAGCACGTACGCAGCGGGCTGCTGGTATGTGGTCATTTGGCCACATGGTGGCACTTCACGCCTAATAATTCTGTTGGTCCTCTTTCTATCTCCCCGAAGGGCTTGAAATTCAAACAGAAAGAGAAAGAAACATGCCCTCTTAGAATGACATAGATACCATTGCCAGAAAGCACGGGACTGCTAGGGAGGGTGGAAGTGAACTGGGTTCAACAAGGAAAAGCTTCAGTTCTTGCTGTTTTCCTCAGTTCTAAGGGAAGGCTCTGGTTTGAAAGAGAAAGACCCAGAGTTCTACATTCAGAACCTATTTTCCAGGGTTTTTTCACAACACTGCACCAACTCCAGGTCCAAAGTAGAATGTCATCCACCAGTGGGGCAGATGAAAGAAAGCGGGTCTCCATGGGCCACAGTTTGACTTTCTTGGAAAAGATTTTTCTGAAGATACCACCTGATTTCGAGAGAGGCCTCAGCTTCTTGTAGAAAAAAAGAAAGGGGTTATAACCCACCATTTTTATTCTCTTCTTGGAGGCTATAGAGACTTGGGACTGAGTTTGAATACCAGCTCCTACACTAGCTTTGGAGCCTGAAGGAAGCTACTTAACTTCTCTGTAACTCAGTGTTGTCATCTTTAAAGGGAGTTAGTGGTAATAGGACCTACTTTATAGGATTGTGGTAAGGATGAAATGATATTCACTGGAGCCAAATGAAATTGCTGGTGTTCAAGTCTTTGGCTCACAAGAACAGCAATTTCATGTAGTTCACCCTATAGTGTTTTGTGCCAGGCACATAGTGAGGCTTGGTAGAACTGAGCTATTATTATCACAGCTAGCATGGCAAGGGTACAACAGGCACTTATTATGAAGATTTAGAAAATAAACCAAGACAAATGAAAATGGAAACGTAGCATGCGAGTGCTTGTGGGATGCAGCAACAGCAGTACTAAGAAGCAAGTTCGTAGCAATAAACAGCTACACTAAGAAGCAAGAAAGATCTCAAGTAAGCAACGTAACTCTATGCCTTAGGGAACTAGAAAAAGAAGAACAAATTGAACCTTAAGTTAGCAGATAAAATGAAATAATACAGATGAGGGTAGAAGTAAATGAAATAGAGAATGGGGGAAAAAAGAGAAAAGATTAACCAAATTATAAGTTGGTTTTTTGAGAAGATAAACAAAATTGACAAAGCCCTAGCTAGACTAACCGGGGGAAAAAAGAAAGGGCTCAACTCAGCAATATTATAAATGAAAAAGGAGACATTACATCTGATACCAAAGAAAGCCAAAGGATCATAAGAGGCTACATGAACAACTATATGCTAACAAACTGGACAACCTGGAAGAAATGGAAAAATTCTTAGAAATATACAACTTACTAAGACTGAAGAAAGAAAGGACTAGAATAGAAAGAAAGGAAGAAATAGAAAATCTGAATAGACCAATTACTAGTAAGGAGATTAAATCAGTAATAAAAATTCTCCTAATAGAGGAAAGCCCAGGACCAGATGGCTTCACTGGTTAATTCTACCAAACATTTACAGAATAATTAATGGCAATCATTTTCAAACTCTTCTAAAATATTGAAGAGGAGGGAACACAAACTCATTTTACGAGGCCAGCATCATCCTGATACCAAAACCAGAAAAGGACACTACTAGAAAAGAAAACCACAGGCAACATGCCTGATAAATATAGAGGCAAAAAATCCTCAATAAAATACTGGCAAACTGAATTAAGCAGCACATTAAAAGGATCATTCACCATGATCAAGTGGGATTGATTCCTGGATCGTAAGGATGGTTCAACATACACAAATCAATCAGTGTGGTATATCACATTAACAGAATGAAAGAAAAGAATTATATAATCATCTCAATAGACATAAAAAAGCATTTGACAAAATTCAACATCTGTTCACGATAAATGCTCTTAAAAAATTAGGTACAGAAGGAAAATATCTCAACCTAATAAAGGCCATATAGGAAAGCCCACAGCTAATGTCATGCTCAATAGTAAAAAGCTGAACTTTTCCTTTAAGATCAGGAATAAGACAAGGATGCCCATTCCCACCACTCTTATTCAACATAATACTGGAAGTTCGTAGCTAGAGCCATCAGGCAAGAAAAAGAAATGACAGGTACAAGTAAGTAAGTAATAATAATAGTAATAATAATAGTAAGTGTTGGAAAAGCACAAAAAGGAAAAAGAAATAAAAGCTATTAGAATGGGAAAAGAAGAAGTAAAACTGTATCTATTGCAGATGATATTTTATATATAGAAAATTCTAAAGACTCAACCAAAAAACTATTAGATTGAATCAATGAAATTCAGTAAAGTTGTAGGATATAAAACTAACATTAAAAATTCAGTAGCATTTCTATACACTAACAATGAATTTTCTGAAAAGAAATAAATTGATTCCATTTACAATAGCACCAAAAAGTAATAAAATACATAGGAATAAATTTAAGGAAATGAAAGACCTCTACTCTGAAAACTATAAGACATTGATGAAAGAAATCTAAGAAGACAAAAATAGAAAGGTTTCCTCTGTTCAGGAACTGGAAGAATTAATGTTGTTAAAATGTCAATACTACCAAAAGCCATCTATAGATTCATTGAAATCCTTATCAAGATTCCAAACGCATTTTTTAAAAAAGATTTTATTTATTTATTTATTTGTCAGCAGGGCGGGGGGAACAGAGCACAAGCAGGGGGAGCAATAGAGGGAGACGGAGAAGCAGGCTCCCCGCCGAGCAAGGAGCCCAGTGTGGGACTTGATCACAGGACCCTGGGATTGTGACCTGAGCTGAAGGTAGACGCTTAAATGACTTGAGCCACCCAGATGTCCTCTAATGGCATTTTTTATGGAAGAGAAAAAGCATTCCTAAAATTTATATGCAACCACCAAAGATGACAAATAGATAAAGAAATCCTAGGAAGAACAAAACAGAAGGCATCACATTTCCTGATATCAAGCTATACTATAAAGCTATAGTCATCAAAATAGCATGGTATTGGCATCAAAACAGACAAACAGACCAATGAAACAGAATCGAGAGCCTGGAAATAAACCCCAGCATATATAGTCAATTAATATTTGACAAGAGAGCCAAGACTACTTAATGGAGCAAAGACAGTCTCTTAAATAAATGGTGCTGGGATAATTGGATATTCACATGCAAAGGAATGAAACTGGATCCACATCTTAACATCACCCACAAAAATTCACTCAAATGGATTGAAGACTTAAATGTAAGACCTGAAAACATGAACCTCCTAGAAGAAAACACAGGAATAAAGCTCCTTGACATGGGTGTTGGTAATGATTTTTTTTTAGATATGACACCTAAAGCACAAGCAACAAAATAAAAAATGAACACACAGAACTGCATCAAACTAAAAAGCTTCTACATAGCAAAAGAAGCCATGAATCAAATGAAAAGACAATCTGTAGAATGGGAAAAATATCTGCAAATTATACATCTGATAAAGGGTTAATATCCAAAATATATAAGGAACTCATACAACTCAGTAACAAAAAACCGCAAAAAACAATCCAATTAAAAAATTGGCAAAGGATCTGAATAGACATTTTGCCAAAGAAAATATATAAAAGGCCAACAGTTACATGAAAAGATGCTGAGCATCACTAAGGAACAGGCAAATGCAAATGAAAACCACAATGAAATATCACCTCACATCTGTTAGAATGGCCATCATCAAAAAGACAAGCAGTAATAAATGCTGGCATGGATATGGAGAGAGGGAACCCTTACGCTCTGTTGGTGGGATTGTAAATTGGTACAGCTGCTATGGAAAACAGTATGGAGTATGGAGGAGCCTCAGAAAAGTAAAAATAGAACTACCAAATCATCCAGCAATTCCACTTTTGGGAATATATCCACTAACTTGAAAACACAGCTGCATCCCCATGTTCATAGCAGCCTTATTTACAATAGCCAAGCCATGGAAGCAACCTAAGTGTCCATCAGGGGATGAAGGGATAAAAGAAGCTGTGGTATGGACACACACACACACACACACACACAGTGGAATAGTATTCAGACATTAAAAACAAGGAAATCCTACCATCTGCAAAAACATGGATGGGCCCAGTAGGCATTATGCCATGTGAAATAAGTCAGACAGAGAAAGAAAAATACTGTATTATCTCACATATATGTAAAACCTTAAAAAAAAAAAAAAAGAACTCATGGAAAAAGAGATCAAACTTGTGATAACCAGAGGTGGAGGGGGCGGAGGTGAAATTGGAGGAAGGTGGTCAAAAGGTACAAATTCCGGTTATGAGATAAATAAGCACCAGCGATGTAATGTACAAAGTGATGATTAGCGGACACTGCTGTATATAGGGAAGTTGTTAAAGAAGTATATTCTGTGAGTTCTCATCACAAGAAGAAAACTGTTTTCCTTTTTTCTTTCTTTTTCTTGTATCTCTATGAGAAGTGGATGTGAGCTGAACCAATTGTGGTAATCATTTTTCAGATGATATGTAAATCATGTCATCATGCTGTATACCTTAAACCAAGATGCCAATTATTTCTCAATAAAACTGGAAGAAAAAAAGGAACCACCCTGTCTTCTGGAAAGTTTTTCCTGAAGATTAAACCTTGCTAAGTGCCCTGTTGTTTCTGCATGCAGAAGTTCCAAATATGAACACATGCCTGAAATAAATCTGGCTCCATTTCGCAGCTATATCCTCAGCCGAACAATCTCTACCTAAAGCCGTCTTTCAATGAGATATTAGTCCCTCCGTGGAGGAAATCAAGACCAACCCCGCAGCACGCTTGGTGCGAGCAAAGTTACACAGAACTCACCTCTCTGAGAGCACCCTATGCCTTGGGCTGATACTGAGACTCCTCTCAGTCTCTCTGATGCACTCCCATCAGTTTATCTCTTCTATGTCCCAGTCCCTCTTAGCGAGCCAGGTGAATACTAGCTAATCTCAGTTTCCTCCTCTTGGGCTCACCAAGAGTAAGGCAGCTTAGAAAGGCAAAGACCAACAAACAAAAACCAGATAATGGTTATATTTTATCAGAGAAAATCTTCTTCCCACGTACTCTTTCCTTGCCCTCTTGCTCTCATTTCTTTCCTCAAACTATACGGATCGACTCTAGTAACCTCCCTATGGTTTCTCACCTCCCCTGCCCACTTGTCATGTACAAAGGAAAAGTTTAGGTTTCTCATTACACATGAGACCTAGTCCATAGACCACAGGAGATGAGAGGTGTCTTATAGGGTCTCATTACATATCATAGAATATGGATAAATGAGTGTGTGTTTCCAGACAGAGGTCCAATTTGGGAAATAAGTTTCTTCAATGCACCAAACATGGGGTAAAAGTGAGGCCAGATACAGAAGAGAACATGCTGTTTGATTTAATTTATATGAAGTTCTGAAGTTTAAGAGCCAGCAAAACTAATCTATTGAGATTATCAGAAGAGTCATTGGGGGTGAGGGGCTGATTGAGAAGGCACGAGGGAGCTTTCTGCAATGATGGAGATGGTTTATCTTTTTACTGGGGTGTGAGCTGGTGAGCTCCCCAGGTGGAGACATTTGTCAAGGCTCACCCAACTGCACCCTGAGGACCAAAAGAAGTAGCAGTGAAAAGTGGCCCTCAGAACAACAGTTACAGTCTGGGCAGGGGGGCCCTTTTGTCGTAGAAGAGAGAAGGGAATTTCCATATATGGGAAGTTCCTCACTAGGCTGTCTATGCCATTGAGAAACATAAAACGTCAGCCAATTTTCCAGACAGTTTCCAAGTCCAGGGACGTTTTTCTCCATGCACACACTGCCTATGTCTTTTCAAATGTTTACAGGGTATTTAAAAAAGTAGTCCTTTGGGTGGCAGTTGTAATTAGGAAAATGGGCAGTGAAAATTAACACATACCGTAAAAGAGAGATGATTGCTCCATCGCCATATACAGTATTCTTACCACATGGTATTCACCGAGGAATCCAACTGGTCCATGCAAGCTCAGTCTCGTTCTAGGGAAGATCCCCCCTTCCTCGTTACCCTGAGGATGAGGCTGCCGCCACCCACGAATGAGATGCCATATGGTACTTAACATCAGAATCAGAATGAGCTTGTGCTTTTTGTGTGAGATACTGAAATTTATTAGAAAATCAGAAAGCCTAATTTTCACCAAGTTCCTGAGACCTGCCATCTGCTGCATGAGAAAGAAAATGGAGTTGTTTTTTTTTTGTTTTGTTTTGTTTTTTTTTAACCATTTACTTATTGTGAAATGTAAGAGTGCTGGCGTGTTTGAAAAAGCTGGGTTGAGGGCTCGGGGCGGGGGTGGTGCGGGGTGCAAAAGAGAGAGCCAGAGCAGGCCCACTTGGCAGGGGAGAAAAGACTGTCAGCTGAATGGTGGTGGGGGCCTGGGAAGCATAATTATGGAAATCACCTAGTCCAGAGCCTTTTCTTCTCCTCCTGAACACATGTTCCTTCGGCGCAGGAATAGGACAGAGAGAGGCCAGCTTTTGAGAATAAGCAGTCTCTGTTTCAGAAAGGAGGAAGAAGGGTCTTAAATAAGTACAAGTGTGTCAGAGTATTAGGTCTTTCTGTGGAGGGGGTGGTGTGAGGAAGACAGGAGGAGGGGTGACAGACAAGGGAGCCTACTGAGTGGGGAGGCAAGGGGAGCTTTCTAAGGCGGATGCAGAAAGAGAGGGGGCAGGCCGGGAGAGGGATCTGAGTGGGGGTGGGGAAGAAGAGCCTACTGAGAGGGGAGAAATCTTTCAACATCGTTTGGAATTTGGCTGCATGTGTTGGGTGTTGGGGGTACAAAGCTAAAGATGCTTTGTCCTTTAAGGAGGGCATGCCAGATGCCCGGGCATTCATTTCAGGGGCATGCCCCTGTCCCTGGCTTTGTAGGTTCACGAGATGCTGCCATGGCCATGTGTCACATCCATGGGGCTGTCCTACCCCTCTGCAGAGACATGCAACCTCGAGGGCTTGCCCAACCCCTCGAGCTTTATTGTATTTACTTTTATTCTTGTTTTTACACCAAAGCCGGCATGTCTATTAGAGGTGCTGTAGGCACCATTCACTGGACATGGTTGGGGACCGGGTTCCTTACCTCTGATCACAATACTGAGGAAATAGACCCCGAGGAGATAGGTTACCAGAGCCTGAATGGAGTGCGGATGGGGAGGAAGGTAAGGCTTTAAGGCACCAGGGAGTCTCACATTCTAACATCATAGAGTCAAGTTCTGGTCAAGGCAGGCCATCTTTGGACCACGTCCAAGGAGGTTTAATTAAAGAAGAACTAAAAAGACCTCTCAAAAGGCAATTTCATCTGCAAGGCAGTCTTCCAATAGGATCCCAGGGGCATCCTGAAAGTCAAGTTCAGGGTTCTAAGAGTGCTCTGGGGGCAGAGGGCTCTGTGGCTGGCCACCTGGGAGCATAGCCCACACCTCTGCCTCTGTACTCTGGAGGTGCTCACCATGGTGACATCACACAGGAAGGTGACTGACTGTGATCTGTCAAATGAAAGGATGAATGACTTTGCAAAAGCCTCCTGGGCTTCAGGAATCCCGGCCTCCCCCTTCAGCCAAGCTAGGAAAGAATGCGTCATAGAGAATGAGATGCCAACCTCTCTGCGGGGGGATTGAGTGGGAGAGGGAGCAAAGTGAGTTTCTGAATTTGCAGCAAGATTAGGTGGGAAGCAAAAGGAAGCCCCAGAGTCCAGCAGGATCAGGAAGTGCTCGCCCTCCGAGCCTTCCCCTACAGGTAGGGAGTGCTCTGCGGGTTTCTGTGGGCTCCAGGCCCTGGAGGCTCCAGGCTGCAGGTACGGTGCTGTTATGTTGGCACCTCTGGGAGAGGTTCAAGTTTCAGGCTGAACCCCCAAGGAATTAGCACCAGGGAGGTGCACCCCGAAGGGAACCTGGCAGCGGGCCCCACGCATTAGCTGGTGGGGGCAGCCTGACTTTTGACTCCCTCGGTGACTAAGGACTCAATGGTTAGCTCCTTGCTTCAAGGCCAGTGCTCAGCTCCTGATTTCCCTGTGGACGCCCAGATGCTACAAGACAGGTTCGGGAGATGCCGGGCGTTCTTCTGAAGGCCTGGGGGCTGACGTGTCGGTCAGGAGCTTGGTGCTCCCCCAAGACGGCTTCTGCCTGAAGGCAGCCGCTGCAGCAACATGGTAAGGGCCTCCCGGCGTCCTCTGTCCTCCCTTCCCCTCGGCATCCACGCGTGGGGCACCTCTTGCTCAAAATGCACATTCTCGAAGAAAAATGGCTATCGTTTCCCGAGCATTTGCTATGTGCTCAGTGCTTCATACCTACGATCTCATTTAATCCTCACCTCAAACCAATGAAGAAGGGACCATTCTCATCCCCATTTTCCAGATGAAACAACTGAGGATGAATGAGATTTGGGGAAGGTGCGGGGTCAAACAGCTGGTAAAATGTGGGGCTGGCCAGCAGCCGGCAGCATCCCTCTACAACCCCAGTAGTAGTACTGTAAGAGTAAGCACTATTAGTTCAGTTTGGCTCTTAAGCCGCCTGGGCTCGGAGAGGGCAGGTGATTTTCCCAAAGCCACGAAGCTCTAAGGCAGAGAGACAGAAAGCCATCTGGCTCCGAGCGCAAGCTGTTTCCTCTAAGCCCCGCCCCCTCTCCGGGCTCACCGAGGCTGGATTATGTTCCGGGGCCCCACCCCCCCAGCCAACAGATGGCAGGCCCCGGGAGCAGGATTAGATATGGAACGTGCAAAGTGATCTTTGCAGGAGAAATACTTAGCTAAACTTAACATTTTCTGACTTTTTCTAAAAAGGAAACAACTGCTGCTTTTGAACACTGATGTTTCTTAAAGGTACCACAGCTACTCTCCCGTAGTCCTCAAAAGATCTGGGTGCCACTAGCCAGTGAGGGTCCCTACCTGCCTGATGATGTAACTAGTTTAAAGGTGTTGGTTCCCGAGTGTTAGAGAATTTGGGAGCTGTCTGTCATTCTTGCCCATTCCAGTCAGGCCCTCAAACGTATAAGGAGTGTGTGTTGGTGAGAATCCCCGTGAACTGGTGTGTGAGTAGCAAGTACAAAAGATCTCTCCCATATGCAGGACCAGCCTGTCAGCTGCCTCTTTTTTTGCTCTCTCCAGGGGTGGAGAAAGGCCCGTGATTTTAATATTCAGGAGAAAGCGTATTTATAACCAGCAGAGGGTGAGGGTGTTGCCCTCCGACCTATATGTTCAGAGCCCCCCAATGGTCACCTACGCCACTGACTTCAGAGACCACTGAATGCCAAAGACCTGATGCTGGTCCTAGAGTACATGTCCCACTGACCCTAAACTCATTAAATTTCGAGATACGTGATCCCATGTGGTTATAACTCACCAGCTGATACCCCTGCGCCTTGCTTTCCTTTGTCACACACTAGGAGGCTTAGGCAGCGGGCATGATATTTACGTTGGCCTCGGCACTCTCTTGCAAACATTGCTAGGATAAACAGTTGCTATCTTTGTTAACATTGAATTGATTTTAAATGCCTGGAGATATTTAAACATTTTCATGCTTTCAAACTCAAAGCTTCAGTTCAGTACTTATTTGTTCAGTAAGTATTTATTAAATACCTACTATGTGCCAGATATCATCTGGCCAGTTTAGCTGCAATACAGATAAATTATACCTACTTCCTGACCCAAGGAACTTACAATTTAGCAGAGGAGAGGGGAAAAAACGATATGCAAAAATGATGTGAGTGTGTGTGTGTGTGTATGGGTAGGTGTGTTGATAGATGGCTATGTAGATAGATAAATAGGAAATATGTGTATGCACATGTGATGTGGTAACATAACAATCCTGTGGTAATAGGGACACAGAAGGTGAGAGTCTGGGACACAGCAAATGCCGGCCAGTATCCGGTGAAGGAAGCGGGACCGGTTCTAGAGACAAGGCAACAATGGAGCCAAGACTTGCCACGGAGTGACTGAGCAATGAGGAAGGAAACACCATCAGAGAAGGGCCATCTGTATCTGGGGAGAGGGGGAAGGCATCTGGGTAAGCCAAAGGCAGCCGCGGTAGGGACAATGGAAACATAGATTTTGATGGCTCGAGAGAGTGTTTCGAATGCCAGGCTACCGTGTGGCCTTTTAAATGAGTCACACGTGGGGGGGGGGGGGCAGGTGGAGCCAGGATGAGATGGAGTGAAGTGTGTTCCCAGAAAGAGCTGTTAGGGCTCAGACCCCTCTTCTTCCTGCTGGCATTGGCCTCTCTCCCTTTAAGAAATCCCCATACAGGGGCACCTGGGTGGCTCAGTCGTTAAGCGTCTGCCTTCAGCTCAGGTCATGATCTCAGGGTCCTGGGATCAAGCCCCGCATCGGGCTCCCTGCTCCGCGGGAAGCCTGGTCTCCCTCTCCCACTCCCCCTGCTTGTATTCCTGCTCTCGCTGTCTCTGTCAAATAAACAAATAAAATCTTAAAAAAAAAAAAAAAAAGAAATCCCCATACATAAACATCCAAACTTGTAAGTTTTGAGCCTGATATTTGCGAGACAGAAGGATTCTTTACTTGATGAAGATTTTTTTTTTTTAAAACCGAGTTCCCTTGGTACTTTCAAATCTAATCCAATCATCACACTCCTAGGTTAGGTGTCCCCGTGCTGTGGAGATGGGTGGCCTGCATGGGTTGTACTATCCTTCACCAAGCAGAGGCATTTATAAGCTTCTTATTTTAAAAAAAATTTTTTTTATCTGAAGGAGGAAAGAAGGAAGATTGCAGATTAATGAGCAAACCAGGAAGAAAACTCTGCTAATCCCATTGCTCTTTCTTTATTGTTAGTTTTTTTCTCCCTTTATTTTCCTCCACTTTTGATGTCTTCCTCTGCAAACACACCATTCCTGACTCATTTTTATAAAGAAAAGAGAATTGTCCTTTCCCTGCCTTTTCGACATGGCAGGAGGCGAGTGTCCTTCCTGGTCCCAGTCTCGAACCCCATGCCCCTGTTGTGTTTTTGAACTCTTTGTTCTAACCAGACGATTCCCCATTTTGGAGATGATTACAATGAACCTCTTCTAATTCTAGTCTGATTTCAAATTTAGCTCCTAGGTTTTCTCTATGGAAATGACTTCTCTAAGTTGAGAAGAAGCACAACTATCAAACCAATAAACTCACAAGAAACAGGGAAAAAGTATAATTCATTTCGTTAAGAAGATGCCTTTGTACTTCTCCTAAAAGAAACTGTTCAGATGTCTATGACTGGGGATTTCGTGCTTCATTACTCATATTTTCCCTCTTGTTTTGTGTTCTAGTACAGATTTATCAACACCTGTCTGCAATCCTTTGTGATAGAGAAATTTGGTGAAGAGACCTGGGAAAAACTGAAGTAAGTATATTTAAGGGAAGATGGAGAATCCCCCCCGGTGGTAAGACTCCAGCGTTTTGAAGGTCATGGGTTTTTACTAACCTTTTGATCAAGGCAGTTGGTTGTTGGTAGGGATATCAGTTCAAGTACCTTAGACATACCAGCTAGATACAGAATAAATCTGCTATACCGTATCTGTGTTTAAGGAAGGTATTAGTCTCAATTCCTAAACGCAGCCCGTGTGAATAAGTATTCTACCTTTAATGTCATGAATGAATTCTTATTCGCTCCTCTTGATCACAGAAGAAAAAGCAACTGCCTTATTTCCAATGTACATAAATGGAGCTGCCAAAACCTCACAGAAGAGGGGTATCCCTTTTGAGTTTAGCCAGAATCCCTCTTTAGGAATTCTTTTTTTCTTCTTTTTTTTTTTTTGAGAGGGAGAGAGAAAGAATCTTAAGCAGGCTCCACACCCAACATGGAGCCCCACGCAGGGCTTGATCTCATGACCTGAGATCATGACCTGAGCCGAAATTAAGAGTCAGCCACCCAGGCACCCCCCTCTTTAGGTATTCTTTAGTTACCTGTTACAGTTTTTCCTCTCTGCTTCCACCCAGAAAATGCTGAACAAGGTTACTTACATCTTCATGGGGTATCCTGTCTGACTCTCTAAGTTTGTTCTCTGTCTGCCTTCTTGAAGGCTCCCAGCCTTCAAATGTTAGAGGACTGGACTGACGGGTCTCCGGGATCTCCTAGTCCTGTGAAGAGGGAAGAGTAAAAAAATGGGGGAAAATGATTGGCTTCCTCAGTTAATTGAAACAATTTGGCATTGCCTTGCCTATGAAATCTACAAAACGTTGAAATGATAATAAGCAATTCTGGTGAAGATGCAGCAAATGAGTAATTGCTGATGGCATCTTAAGTCAGTGTAGCCCTTTTGGAAAGCAATTTGACAACATGTACCAAAAGCTGCAAAAATGATGAAATCCTTTAAAGCAGTAATTTCATTCTAGAGAATTTATTCTTGAGAATCTAGTCCCTTAGAAACAAACATATCTATCTATACACACACACACACACACAAAGATGAAACATAGCCTATATTTATAAATAATAAAAGAAACAATTATCTTTAGCGTTCAAAAATAACCCAAAAGTCAAATGGAATGACAAGAAATACGCATCATTACATGGGATGCTTGCAAAGATTGTGAAGCAACCTGCAAAATTTTATGACAATATTAAGTCCAAAAGACCAGAAACAAAACAATAACAACAAAAAAACCCACAAACTTATGTAGTTACTGGGTAGATCACACAAATGAAGGGAAAGACCAAACTAGTAATGACTAGTAACTGAACTAGAAAGATGAAGTGCTGGATGACTTTTTTTCCTAATATCTATTCCCAAATTTTCTATATTTTTTCATGGCTTTTGTAATGTCAAAACAGTTTAAAATGCTTAGTGCAAACTTTCCCTCACTCCTTCCTATTCCCATTTTACGAATAAGATAATTAGAGCCGAGAGTGCAGGGGACTTGCAGTCCGTGGGACTAAATCAGGAGGAGGCAGACAGGCCCCTGCTGCCCGGGCCCCGGCTCCACGCCCTACACAACGGCCAACTGCTCATGCGTCATGTGTCTGACCCTCTTCTGGAAAGGCAGCCCCGGGCCATTTCCACAGCATCTCCAGGGTAATTTTCTTAAAAGCACCAGAGGTTGGGGTGGGAACAAGTAGCTCTGGCCTCACAGAGGCAAAGAATACTCATTTCTAAATATTTCAAGGAGGAAGGTTTAATAATTATGATCAGAGAAAACTTGGACTTGCTTGAGAGATCATCTGGCCCAGATCTCCTCATTTTACAGATGAGAAAACTGCAGCCCAGAAAGGTTAAGTGACCTGCTAAAGAGTGCACAGCAAGTAGGCAACAGGCCAGGGTGTGGTATCTGTTTCTTGAAGTGCTCCTTTTCCACCCCCTAGGCTGCCCTGAGGAGAGAAGCATTTGAAGACTCTGAGACTGTCTTTTTAAATTGCTATTATATTGTAAAGGGTAAACTCAGCAAGAAGAGGAAGGAAAAGCATAGTCTTATCTTAGGCACTTAACTTTGGCCCAGGCTCCTTCCATAATGATCTTATTAAAGCCCCAGAAGAACACTGGCGAGGCAGGTTACTGTCTCTGCGAAAAACCCTGGGGGATTAAGTAATTGAAGAAGCCATTTTGCCTGGGTGATGTAATAATCTACAGAAACACTACAATTATACCTGGAACTTGGGAACTAGGTGCCAAAGGCCCACGTCAGATGGGAAACTGGGATCCTTTGCTCTGCCACAAACTAGAGAGGAGAAGGTCAGCCTGCCAGAGGGCCAGCAGCCCTTACTGGGGGACTGTCAGTCTCAGAGGAAGGGGAGGAAGGTAGGTGTGGGTGGACACTGCTGGGTGGGTTGGGAACCAGCTTGAGAAAGAGGGTACACATACTGAGAGAAGTCACCAGGTATGGCTGCGAGTCCCTGGGGAGTCATAGTTGGTTTCAGCAGGAGGTGCCTCCCCTACAGTCCTTGGGACCTTGGGCAAGTTCCTTAACCACTCTGTGACCCAGGTGTTTTCAGCATAAAATAATGACCCTAGAAGTAGCTAAGCACATCGGGGCTGTTGCAAGCATTCAACGAGATAGGACAAACGAGATGCTTAGAAAAAATGCCTGACCTGTGGTAAGCGCTCACCAAATGTGAGGCGTGTGATTGAAGGTGATGACCACTGTTGGCTTATTTTCAAGATGGCGGTCCTCAGCTGGGTTGGGGAGAGGAGGAGGAGCCCTACGGTGTGCACCCACACGCCTGGACTGGAGTCCTGGCTCTGGGTTTAGAACTGTGTGTTCTGGAACAGGTTGCTTCACCTCTCTAAAGCTGCTTCCTCATTGATAGAAGGGGAATGATGCACCCCTCTTCCAGGGTTGCAGAGAGAACTGAGTGGAAAAATCGATCCCCAGGTACACAGTAGATAGTAAGTGCTGTTTCCCCTCGAATATGCAGGTGCGACGCTAGGATTAGACTACATTCGACATTAATAGGCATTACTTTGCGCTGGTCAGGTGACTGTGCCTTCCATCTTGAAGAGATGATGTTCCTCTAAGATGCTCTTTTTGCCCAGAGAAGGACACCTGGCTTTCTAATATTAGCATCATTTGGTGGATGGCATTGCCTCTGTTCCTTTTTCGGACTGGTCTCCCCAACCGCCAGTGTGGGGCACTGTCCAGCCCTGTCTTGAGGACCCCCATAAATATTAGTGACCAGCTTATAAGAGGGAGGGGGGACTGACTTTTGGTGATTGATTTTTGATCCACGATGCTTGTATCATCTGAATTCCTGGTTAGAACTTTGAGCCTCAGCTTCTCAGGTGGTCCAAAAGAGTCTGTTTTGCCCAGGAGAAAGGCCAGGGATCTAGAAATAACTGGAAATTACCAGATACAGCTGGAGCACTTAGACATGAGTAGAGGTAAAACAATAAACGTGTTCAGTCCGTGGCTTGTGGGTGGTTGAGAGGCGCTGTTTACAGAAGGCCGCTTGCATGCCCCCACATTACAGAGCAGATGCAACGGGACCAGCCATGGGAACCCTGATTGGTTAAGATGTTCAACGTATCTTTGTGAATCCAGGGGGAAAAAAAAAAAGCTTTCCATGTGTAAGTAGATAGAAGTGGTTTCTTCCTTTTCGGATCCTTGGTATGCCCTCCCTGAGAGGAATGGTCCATTTTCTCTTCCTGCCCCCAAGGAGCATTTCTCATGGCATTCCCAATCAGGAAGCCCAGGAAGCCCTACC
The DNA here is from genome assembly GCF_011800145.1 of Mirounga leonina. Classification (NCBI taxonomy): domain Eukaryota; kingdom Metazoa; phylum Chordata; class Mammalia; order Carnivora; family Phocidae; genus Mirounga; species Mirounga leonina. Next base: position 60,351,372 of record NW_023270316.1, on the reverse strand, counting down.
ACAGGAATTCCAAGATGTTAGGACACTGGAAGGAGGGGTGCAAAAGGGTGCAAGAGAATCCGAAAGAGATGTCCAGGAACCAAGACCTCAGGGAGGCCATATCTGGAGTCTGTGTGGCTAGGCTTTACATCTGATAATCTTGAAGTACCAACCCTGTGCTTAATTGAGTCTCCAAGGATACGTTTGTATATACAGCACTAGACATGTATGTGATCGCATTGGAAACGCATCCTTAAACCAAAAGCAAAGCCTACCTAACCAGCTCAACCAGCAATGAAAATTGCATCATATTAGAACTCATTGAAAAAAAAACCCAAAACTGTAGTGCAGAAAACTCAGCTTATAAAATGCAAATTAAGGCAAGAGCATTTGCTGTGCAAAAGGATTTGCTTCAGGCTACTTTTAAATAACAAGTTCCCTGGTGCTTTTAAAATAGAATTTTAGCTGAAAGAGAAAAACCCATCAATTCCTACACAACTTTTAAAAAGGAATGATTAGGTAAAATGAAATATGTCTCCAGACTTTATGACATAAATTTTATTTTATATGATATAATCAGAAACAGATGTTTCTCATCCTTTGCCTGCATTGTTTATTTCTCTCCCATATAACCTAGATTTATAGATTTCTAATTATGAACCACTCTTTTATAACCTTCTGGCTAAAATCTTTATCAGGACTTAACAATGAGAAGCAGCTAATAGGTTGGGAAGAGTAAAGCGTCTGGAGTCAGATCAACCTTTACATTTTGCCGGTATCATTTACTAGCTGTTTGACATGAGCAAGTTTACTTATTCAACAAGTATTTATTTAGCTCCTAGTGTGTGCCAAACAGAATTCCTGGCACTGGGAACAGTGGTGAAGGGAACAGATGAGGACTCTGTTCTCTTGGAATGTGTATTCCAGTGTGAGGCTGGGGGCAGACAATAAGCAAGTATCGTGCTAAGTGCTGTAAAAATATAGGGTACTTGATAGTGACCAGGGATGGAAGATGTCAGTTTCTCTGAAATAGTCAGAAAAGGCCTCTCTACAAAGGTGATATTTGAGCTGAAAGGCAGGAAGAAGCCATATTTGAGTTAGGGAATCATATGTGTTCTAGGCAGAGAGAACAGCCAGTGCAAAGGTCCTGAGGTGGGACCGGGTTTGGTAAATTCGAGACCCAGAAGAAAACTCAGTGTGACTGGAGCATCACGATCGAGAGTCTGATAGGAGATGGGAGTGGAGACATGGTTAAGGATCAGAATATATAGGTGGCTAAAGATGGAAAGGAGTGGGAATTTTATTCTGATTGCAATGGGTAACCGAGGTCTCTGAACCTTGGTGTCCTCACTTCTAAATGGAGATAATAATGGTAGTCTCCTCACCCATTTGTGAAGACACAGGTGAAGTGTCTGGAACTTAGTGCAGGATGTTGCTTGCAAGGATCAACAATTCACTCTGTGAGCTAAAGTTTAAGGAAGTTAGTAGGAGTCAGAGATGGGCGTTAGTAGGATTCACAGAGCTCAACTGCAGAAAGCACAGAGACACCACACAGGACATGGAAGGTCGGTGGGCCTCTCTCCATCTCTGTGCCTCTTTTCATGTTCACTCTATTTTCCTGGCTCTCTCTGCAAGTCTCTTAATTTCAATTTCTTCCCAAATTTTCTACATGCCCTTTCAATTTAAGAGATCACAATCATTTGATAGAGAGACCCAGTTTCTCAGTGTCTCCATTCCAGACACCTAAGACAGAGGGTTTTCTGGGCTGACTTTGGTCAGGTGCCCATACCTGGACCCACCAGGTGGACTTTGGAGGGTAGGGTCCCTGAGAAGAGGTTCTGGGTAGAGCCGCTGTGAATGGGCATATTCTCTCCACTATATAATCAAGTATGGGGGAAGGGATGGATGTCTGCCTGATTTACATATGCATGAATGGAAGAGGAATAAATGAATAGTAGATGGAGAGGCTCTGAGAACCTTTGAGATCATCTTTGAAAATGTGTACATGTGTCTGCATGTATTTTCTGGGGAGAGGGTACATGCTATTCATCAGAATTCCTAAGAACTCTATGACCTAAAAAGTTCAAGGGCCCCTGCCTCTACATTTTCAGGATTTTGTTCTTACTAAATAAGAAATGCTCCTGACATTCTGATATCTGAAAAAACATCATTTCAAATACACTGACAAACCGAGCCAGAAACAATCAGGAGGGCTGTCTCTCATCCTCCTTCTGCTATGCCTCCTCCATCCCAGCCCCTCGCTAAGCCTCGCCCACTCCCTCCATCTTCTCTGCTTTTCCCATAAATAAGGTCTAGTTAAAAAGTAGCTGAAAACAGACAGCTTCTATTTTTTAACTTTTACCAAGGAATGCTGCCTGTCTCCCCATTCCCCACTCCATTCCTGGCCATGAGTGTGCTTGCTGATTTATCTGGCTGCCTAAAATCATCAGAACCTCAAGGGCTTTGAGAAATCAAGTTGGTTAGTATGTCTCAATGGGGCGACTTACTCCCCCAAAGAGTATATCGGAATATTCAAGGGCTTAGAACATTTAAAAAAAAAATACTTAATATTATGATATTATTATACATATAAAAGAGAAAACTGTTTTTCTAATAAAGACCATTGAAAGTAAAGCTTGAGAAATAGCTTTGTTTGGTGGGAATACATGGAAGGTAAATTTAGCAGGAGTAGAAATGGGTATTATAAGGCCTGAAACTTAAGGAATTTGGAGGGCCTCCTTTAAAAAATAATATAAAATTACAAATAACAATTTATCTACAAAAGTGAGTCCTTATTTAGAATGAGGAAAAAAAAAATTAAAAGCTGACAGATAACATTAACATCAAAGGTCCAAAAGGTAGAACATATTTATTATTATTATCATTAATTATTGACCTACTTTTATATTTTTCCCTGCATCTTTGGCTACTTGTGGCTTTCCTGTTCATATGACAATGATTTAATGAGATCATTTTCCATCAAGAGAATGGAATGAATGTTCCTCTAACATGGCTGGCTGAAAATTATTTTTATTGTGTTTTATTTTTATTTTATTTCTTTAATTTCATCTATTTATTTGACAGAGAGAGACACAGCGAGAGAGGGAACACAAGCAGGGGGAGTGGGAGAGGGAGAAGCAGGCTTCCCGCCGAGCAGGGAGCCCGATGCGGGGCTCGATCCCAGGACCCGGGGATCATGACCTGAGCCGAAGGCAGACGCTTAACAACTGAGCCACCCAGGTGCCCCTATTGTGTTTTATTTTTATTGGTAGCTTAGACAAATGTCTTTCTGTACGTCTATAGCTTTCCGGGCAGTTTCTTACAAGGTGTGCCTCTTTGCTGGTGGCAAGTTCTAGGAGAATGCTGGCCCTTTATCTACTTGTGCATGTCTCGCCCCTCTGCCCCCAGCTGCCCACCGCTGTTACAGGGCAGTTCTCTGCGAGAAGGTGGCCCCCACTCAGGGAGTTGCAGCCTCTCCTTCAGATGCCTATTGTGGGGGTCACATGAAGGTCTGGATGCTTTTGAGGCTACTAGGGGGAGGTGGCTCTGGGGGCTGGGTGGCCTGCAGTCCCTCCCAGAGGCACCCAGGACCACCATCAGGGCATACAGGGTGGTCCTTCCACCACCCTCCCAGCCTGGGGTGGTTCCACACGAGGGAGGCTGGGCAGGGCTGCTGCTTTCCCAGAAGCCTCAGCTTCCTTAGCTCCCAAAGCAAATCTGATTCATCATGGGCTTAAGTGAGAAGTTCTCAAACAGTTTGGCCGTAGGAAGCCTTTTTTAATCTTAAAAACGATTGAAGACCCAGAGAGCTTTTATCTATTGGCATTTACTGTATTGGAAATTAACCCGGAGAAATTTTAATAGATGGTTATTTCTTGATTCGCCTAAAATGGCAATATAAGTCTATTACATGTGAGCATAAATAGCCCATTATTATGAAAAATAACTATTAGCCAAATAAAACAATTAGTGAGAAGAGAGACATTGCTTTATATTTTTTTTTTGCAAATCGCTTCAATGTTTGACTTAGGAGAAGAATGCTGGATTCTATTTTCTGCACTCTATCTATTGTGATCTTTGGTTTTTGTTGAAATTTATGAAGAAAATATAGAAGGAGGAAGCACTTTCAGGCTCTTCTCAGATCACTGTGGAGGTTCTTTTAAACCTCACAAAAGCTCCACTAGGTGGTAGTTTTTCCAAGGTCAGTTACAATGTTGAGGGCAAATCCTTTGGCCTCTGTTGCACTTTGAAATATCTTTTGCCATCATTTTGAATTATCGTGCATTAGTCATTTGGAAAATATTAGCTGGCTGAGTTATGCAGATCTTACGAATATTGCCATAATGCATCATACAATATCAAAATCACATTTGTCAATATCACCACACTCTCATCAAAGCCTCTAAGAATTGGGAAGCTAAAGAGCTCACAGTAGCAGATGCAAGTTTTCCAAAATTCCAATTCTCACTTGAGAGCTTGAGTTTTATCATTGGCAACAAATTCTGTCAGTTATTTTCCTTGAAGTGACAAGTTAACTTTGGTCTTTTTTTTTTTTTTAAGAAAAATGTCTGCCAAATATCCAGTTCTGAATAACTGTTGTCCGTCTGTCAGTGGTTCTTTAAAGTAGAAATGATGTTGCATGAGAAAAGTGGCTAATTCGACTCACAAAGGCGATCATAAAAGTGCTTTTCCTTGAGCTGACCTAGGCCTCCTTGTGTAGACAGTGGAAATGCTTTCTGCACTTCCTGCTTCGTCATGCAGAATGTTCAAAAGATTGTGTTATTGCTTCATTAAGGACGATTTGACATGGAACTGGCTTTTTCTTTACCACGAGTGCATGGCAGCAAATACGATTACTTAGTTCGGTTTAGTACCACTGACTTGATTCATGCTAAGGCCCTAACGGGTTTACCTACCCATGCTTTTGAACCATTAGAAGACATTTTAACCAGTAAAAAGGGCAAATAATGTCTTAATTTTATTATGCAAATAGTTTTGACTTCTTGGACCCTAGAAAGCTTCCTAGGGTCTCCCCCACCCAGAGCTTCCATGGAACACACCTTGAGAACTGCTGGTTTAGGTGCCAGAGTCATTCTCAGTGAATCTACATTGTGTGTTGGCTGGGAGGGTTGTACATCAAAATCTCCACGGAAACACTGACCTAACCTAATACTGTCACTGTAAAAATAAGAAATGGAGGAACAGCGAGATTTGTTTCAAGTCATGCAGCTCGACTGCGGTAGGGTCAGGATTCGTTCCTGGCTCTACTGACTCACATATGGTGGACACGTAAGCCTCTATCAAGTTAGGTCTCTCACACTTTGTAAACCTCTTATAACTCCCTGTCAGACTGCGATTGTGTGCCAGGTACAATGCTAGGTATTGAAGACAGGAAATCAAATGATATTTGCCTATTGGTTGGGGCCCATTGTCTAGGAAGCCTGGGGACAGGTACATCAAAGGTTACAGGTGCAGCCGGTCATAAGGCAGGTAAATAGCAGGGACTCGGGAGCTCAGACAAGGGGCGCTGGGATCTGACGGCAGCTCATAATGACCAGAGCTGGTGATTCTCAGGCTAAGTGGGGAAGGAAGAACAAAAGTTGGCCAGACTCTCCTTCCTATCGGGGGAGAATCCGTGGGAAGGAAATGGCATGGCTGGTCACAGGGACTTGGGGCATCTTGAGGAATGAGGAGGGGAGGTGGCTGGAGGTGAGGGGTAGGGTGCAGGGGCTAGGTTGTATGTGTCAACCCAACAAGTCTGGAGTTTGTCATGCAAGCCTTTGGGAGCTGGAGCAGTGGGCTAGAGCGTTGGCTAGAATGACAAGCTGGGACTTCTTCTAAATACCAGGTGGTCACGACACCAGGACACCAGGTCATGGCACCATGTAACTCTCAGGGCCTCTTCTTCCCCAACTACACCTTGAGTCACATGGTTATACACAAGTTTGTAACAGGAATTCTCTACCTACCAGAAAGGAGCTTTTGAAGGAACGATTTCCCATGGCTTAGGATGGATCCCATTTTCTTGGCCTGAAACTTGCTACAACGTGCTATTTATTTTTCCTGTGGGCTTTATGGCTCACTCTGGACTCTTAGAAACCATTACCTCAGTTTTGTAACACTGAACAACGTTAAGATCTGTAATTTGTAATGTGTGGCCTTGCCAGACTGAATCCTAGAAAGTGTTTCTGAGCAGTGGTTTCCAAACCTGGAGAGTCATCTGAGGCAAGTGGTTAAATAAATATGGATTTCCAGGTACCACCTCCAGGTCCCAGGAATCTGTATGTTTATTTTGATCCCCAAGTTATTCTGGAATAGGCAGCCTGGCCCTGGTTTCCTGCCCAGTTATTTTGGGTATCGTGAGTTAAAACTAACTAAAAAGGAACACACATTTAATGGCTGAGTATTCCAGTTAAAAACTAATTTGTCAGATCTCCTGAATATGTGTATATATGGTCACCTCTGTGGTTGGCATTTTTCACATTACATGAAATACGCTCCTCTTTGTGTGAGTTGGAAACATCAACTTACTTCATTTCCCACAATGCTTCTCCAATCCCCAATCTCTTCAAAATGTTTTTTCTTTTTTTTTCTTTTCTTTTTCCTTTCCTTTTTTTTTTAGAGAGAGAGAGAGAGAGTGCAAGCAGGGTTGTGGGGCGGAGAGGGGTAAAGGGAGAGGGAGAGAGAAAGAATCCCAGACTCCCTATCGAGCGCATGAGCCCAACGACTTGGGGCTCAATCTCACAACCCTGAGATAATGACCTGAGCCAAAATCTAGAGTGGATGCTTAACCCACTGAGCCACCCAGATGCCCCTTCAAAATGTTTTGTGATGGCCATTTTTCTCTCTTTCCCTTCTTATCAGAGGTATTGCCATCTCATAGGGAGTCATCAATTGGTTTATTTATTTATTTATTTATATTCTTGGTGAGCATATTGTTTCACTATAGCAGTTTGAATGACTGTATATTGCAAGTGTACATGGACTCTGTGGGAAGTGTTACATGCAAGATCACCGAGATCGACAAACAAGGCTGACAATTCCCGTGCAATCATAACAGTCTGGGCATGTCTGGCATTCCAGAAATGTGCAACATATATACAAACCAAATAAATATTTGACACTAAAGTGTTATCAGCTCAGCCTACAGGAAAGAAGAGGCTGCCAGACCCAGACAGGGAGGAATGGGTGGTCCCACCAGAAGCCTGAGAGGTGGCACAGAGCTTGTTACATTTTCAAGGGTCTTGGAGATGACATAATCCCTTTGGGGGCCTTCTGAATAAATTATGATAACACGTTAGGCTTCAATATGGATTTTGCTCATCATGTTTCTATTTTACTCATAGGCATAGAAGCAGGGTCCAAGTTTTCACAAAGGCCCACAGGCCCGGCAGGAGTGGATGGAGGGTGATGACAACATGGCAGAGATCATCCCACTTAAGGGAGGGATGGTGGTTAACAGCATCCTTTGTCTGCCCTGGGCCCAACATCCAGCTTCTCTGAACACTTGTGTCTGATGATACTTAGAGACCACTGTACGGACAGGGACCAAAATAGGAAGCTTGCAGGTGGAGAGCAACCCAGAGAACTTCTAGCTCAGTGATGGTCATGTGCAGGGGCAAGGCCCCTGTAGTCTGTTTGAGAAGCTCTAGCAAATGCATGTGGGCTGGGGAGGGGAGCGTAGATTTAAAAAAAAAAAAAAAAGGTTAAGGAACACTGATCTTACCAGCTACCTCCCTTACTTTACTGATAAGGAAGTTGAGACCCAAAGAGAGAAAGTAATTTTCCCTCAGAGCTCATTAATAGCAGGGTTAGATTTGGAACCAGGGTGTCCTGTTTGCTGGCTGGGTCGCCCCCGGCACAGCATGGCACCTCTGTGCTCTTGCTATTATATCAGCTTCCCCCTGCGTCTGTGCGGAGGTTCTCATTCTCTCCTTTCACTCCTGTTACTCTCTCTTATCCTCATCAATACTCCTGTTGGAAATGTGGGACAAGTGTCATTCTCCCATTTAACAGTGAGGAAGATAAAGTCCAGGGAGATAAAGGCATGGATAGCTCAGGAAAAAAAAAAAAAAAGACTTAGGAATGAATAAGGATCTTCAAGTATTAGAGGGCTGGTATCTGGACAGCCCTCCTATCTGGAGGTAGGAGCATCCCTGTCTGCATGTGCCCCAGGGGCAGATCCAGGACCCGGGAGAGGGACGGCAGGTGGCAAGTGCTAGAGCTAGGGCTTCAGAGCTCAGAACCCAAGACCCTCACGTGTCAGCTGGGGGATCCTGGCAAGACAACCTCTCTGAGCTTCCATTTCCTCCACAGTAAGTAAGATGATCACAAAGGATCTGTCATTGCCATGGCCAAAAGCAGATGCCCAATAAATAGAAGGTATTATCAGGGTCTAGAAGTAGGTGTTAGTTCATCATAAGAAAAAACCTTTCTATCAAAGAGAGCAGTCCGTAAATGAAATGTGCTGCCTTGCAGAGAAGTGAGCTTCCTGTCACTGGAAGCATTTAAGAAGAAACTAGAAGACTAGCAGTCAGAGGTAGTATAGAATGGAGAATTGGACAATTGGGAAATTTCACACTTCTCCCAATTCCGAAATTCTGTGCAGTGATCTGGGATAAACTCAAATGTTTTCTATTTTTTTCGGTTCTTCAAACATTCTCTCTGCTGCCTTGGCCTCTTCACTCTGTCCAGAATGCTTGGCTTTGCCTATCCACCCTTCAGTCTCAGAGGAACCGCCCTTTCTCGGGGAAGCACTCCCTGCCCAGCCTCCTGTCCCGACTTGACGGAATTGCTAACTGCAGTTGAATGGTTCACATAAGGAGCAAGCCAGGAGGGTAACTCCCAGGTGAAGCCACTTTTCACCGGGTTTGGCTAACTGTTAGAAGACTAAAGTCCACCCATAACTCCTAAAACATAGCTAACCATGTTTCAAAACAGTGAGATTCGCAAGCAGCTGTTCTCCTTGCTTCAGAGCATGAGGCTCTGGGACCTCTGAGTTCCATGTTCGCTAGTGTGTGTTGGGTTCTTAACATGTGCCAAGCACAGTACCCCCTGCTGGGGCTTCAAAGATCAAAATAAGTCACAAGCCCATGCTCAAGGAGCACAGTCTAGGGGGGAAGACTAATAATCTTGATACCAACTAGGGAAACACATAGCCTACTGGGGATCCTTGAGAAGGGAGCTCTTGGCCCAAACTGGGGTCCAGGGAAGACTTCTTGGAGGAGTTGACACCTAAACACTCCATGGCCTCCCATTCCTGATGACCAAGAGTGTGATCTTATATCTTACTCAGTCAGTGGGTATATCCTGGAGGCAGAGCTCCAGTTAGTTGCTGGGTTTTCATTGCCCCTTGATTTCTCTTTCAGAGCCTCTGCAGAAGTGCAAGATGCCTTCATGACCTACACAGTGTATGATGACATCATCACCATTAAGCTCATCCAAGAGGCCTGCAAAGTTCTGGGTAAGGAGGAAGAGGGCTTGTTTTGGTGTCTTAGGGCTGTCGTACTGAAGTACAACCAGTTTCCATCATCCACAGTCGTTCTGTTAAGTCGCTGCGAACACTGAGTTAGCAATCCTGAGCCATTGCTCTGAGAAGGACAGGCTAGGTTCTGGAGAGACTTTGGTCCCATTTTCATCAACCGATAACTATATACCCTTGTTTTGGGTGTTTCTGTTTCGAGATCCCTTATTTCATATATATTGTTATTAACATCGGACGTGTGGGCAGGAGCACTATAACTCATACCCGAAGGAAGCTTCTCTAACACACATCTTTTGTCTGAAAGGCACATCACACCCTTCTTGTACTTAGGAGCACTAGGCAGCACTTCAACATTGTTCTTGGGGCATTTTCAGCAGCACAATCACCCACAAAAAAGCACAAAAATGTAAAAACATAGCGCGAAGTGGATTGCAAAAAGGCCACTTAATTTAGAGTATGAGAAATGAGACAAGAACGCAGAGCACTGCCTCATTTGACCTTTGCTAGAAACGTGTGTGTTGGGGAGCTCAAGTTTTTGCCACTGCACCTGCTCTTGAATGACTGCAAATGCTCTGTGGGACTGATTTTGGGCTTGCAGATTCCTTTTAATGAGTGGGTCAGTTTGCAGATATGGGATCTGCACATGATGAGGCTCGATGGTACCACAAATTGGGTACTTTAAAACAAGGGAAATCTATTCCCTCATAGGGAATAGGTCAGGGGGCTGGAAACCTGAAATCAAGGTGTCAGCAAGGCCATGCTCCCTGGAAGGCTCTAGGGAAGAGTCCTTCCTCTTGCAGGTTCTGGTGGTCCAGGTGCTCCCTGGGGCAGCGAAACTCCACTCTCTGCTTCCATCTTCTCCCCGTGTGTCTATGTCTCTATGTCCAAATCTCCTTCTTCTTATATATAAGGACCCTGGTCGTATTAGATTTAGGGCCAACCCTAATCCAGTTACCCACCCTTTCCATTTGAGTAGCCTTAAGCTTCTCACAGCCAAAAATCGTGAATGTCACTCTGTGTTTCATCATCTGTACCACCACTCTCATGGGTGGCCTTGATGATGGCCTTGACAGAGGTTGTAAGACCTTTGAAATGGATCATCATGATTACCTCTGGGTGTTGTGGGGAACAACTTTGGGAATCCTCTGAGGCCAACCATACTCGTGTTTATCTGGAAATAGAGGTGGTGTGTTTTGTGGAGGTGTTGAGGGCCCTTCTTCCTCATCTGCTCTGCCATGGGATGTCTTCCCATCTATCCAGACATGAAAATGCCATTGACAGGGTCATAATGGGGGGCCCAATGTGGATGGTCCCACTTACAATGCACCTCTACTTCCAGGATGATTCCTCGCACAGATGTATCAGCAAGGGATGGTTTATTATATTAACTTGCTCACTCCCCAGGCCTGGATGGGAAGAGGTTCAGGACAAAGTGAGAATACAGTTCTGCCTCTTTCTAGTTTAATGACTGAGGACAAGTTACTTACTCGGTTATAGTTTTCTCATTGGTCTACGAGAATAATATCTACCCGTCAGAGTTATTTTGAGGATTAAATGAGATGATATATGCGAAAATGTCAAATGGGCTATCTGGCATAATAACGGCTTTCAAAATATATTTCTTCCTTTCTTCTTTCTTTCTTTCTCTCTTTCTTTCCTTCCTTCCTTCCTTCCTTCTCTCTATATTCATTTCCTATTTCTCAATAAGGTTCTACTTGGAGGTTCCAAGTGGACATGGATTTTGGAGGAACACTTCAAACCAGTCACCCTCCTTTCCTTTACCCTTCCTTCTCACCAGCACGGAGCACATAGTGAGCTGGGGCCTGGGGAGGAAGGAGTTTCTACTGTCCCAGGCTCCAGGGGGCTTATGCAGGAAGGTGAGAGAGTCCCCTGGTGCTTCCAGGTTCTTTGATGACATCCCTCTTTAGGTCCCAGTTGAACTTCCTTTGCCTATTCTTATAGGCACTGTGGCTTTGGGTCATGTTGAGATGGCATCTGGGGATTACTGCAGGCAGACTCGGTGTCAGCATCCTCTGCCTGGCCCCCAAGACCCTGGGACAGAATTGTTGCAGGTGTGGGTAAGGCTCGGGAGCTCAGGGCCTTCAGGCTGGATCCGGTGCAGCCCCCAGGGGCTCAGGCAGCCGGGGCTGTGGTTTCCAGCTGTTTTTCCTGGAGTCTCTGAGGGCCCAGCAAGTGGCCTTCTGTCCTCAGGACCGCCTCCAAGGGTGGTCACAGGTAAAAGCCCGCCCCAGGCACGTAATAGTGCTGGAGAACGTACCAGGGCAGTTAGGTAACGCTAAGCCTGCAGACAGGTGGCTTCTCCAGAATGCAGATGTGGCAAGTGCTGGTGTTGGACGAGGCCCTGAGTTTGTTTCTCTTTCCTCTGAATATCAGAGAAATTCTCTGATTAAAAAAAAATAAATTGTGCCAGCTTTAACCCCATGCCCATGATTTTCCCCTTGGTTCCACATGGCAGTTTGACACCCGTGTCTCTTCTCACGGTTTCCTGGTCATTTCCTGGATGCAGAAAACCTTTCAGGTGTCTGCATCGGGGAGAAGCCCCAAATCTCTGCAGAGCTGGGAGGGGGAAGCTTTTGAGGCTCAGGGAGCTGAGCTCCTGGTCACTTGCCAGTCACACCTCCTAACAGAGCTAGACAAGGTTGTGTCTGAGACTGGACACCAGGTACAGGAATGAAACGTTCATTGCTCCTTCAGCTCCTGGAGCTCGGGCTCCAAGGGCAGCAACATGTCCTGGACGCCTTCTAAAGCCGGTGCACAGCCTCGCTCTGCAGTGGTCCTCGGGAGGCAGGCAGAGGAGGAGGGCCGACAGGGCTCATGGGTGTCCCAGAATCACAGCTGAGCACCCACCACCGCTCCCCTCTTCCAAAGAGCTTCACAGAGTTTCTAGGAAAAAGAGGGGCCAGGGTCTGGGTAGCATCAATGGCACCTGCGAACGCACCTCCTCTACCCTGTCTGACCTCTTTAGGGGCTCCTAGACCCCTTCGCCTCCCCGGCAGCGGATGCCAGGGCAAATTTATGCAGCGTTTGGGCTATCCCCAAGCGGGTCGAGTCAGGACTTCAGGAGCAGTCTGACCCCAGGTGTGTACTGTTTAGAGTGCTGTGCTGCCCGCCCTGGGCTGGGAGCCTGGAGACCCACCTTCTAGACCCAGCTCCCCGCGTAGGCAGCAGGCTTCTTGTCCTTCACGCAGCAGCTCGCCCGCTCCAGAGTGAGCCTCTCGGCCTTCTTGTTTAACACGCCTGCTGAAGAGATTATTTTCTTACACATTGCTTTTTAATATTTTAAAACATGTCATTATGGCATTATACATGCTTTTCAAAGCATGAGGGCAGACGCCTTCCTTATTCTGATGTGCTCATAGGCGAGGCCTGGCCCTTACCCAGTGCGGCAGGCCGGCCCTGACTCTGAGTGGGGGCTGCTGGGCGCTGGGCAGATCTGCGTGTAGAGGGGCCACCTTTCTCCCAGCTAAGTCGGGGGAGCGTCCGGTTCCTTTTCTCCCACAGAAAGAATAAAAATCACGAGGTGGGAGGTGACTCTAGACTTGACCCAAAAAGCTGGAGTTTTGACAGAGCTTAGGACATAAAAGGGCAACAGAGCTTGAACCGGATGGTGGGATAAAGCTTTCCTTCATTCTTTCCTTGATTTTCTTTCAAGGGATTGGGGCCCAAAGTAGGTGCTCAGCAAATGTCAACTGAGTCTGATGGGGGTGGCAGAGGCATTTCTATGTTTGGTGTCTCTGGCTTTTGTCCCTTAGAAGTAGGGCTAAGCTTGGCTGTTCGCCTTAAACGGCTGTAGTATAATGTTCTGGGCCCTCTGAGCAGTGACTGGTAAACCACACACAGCCCATGGGCCAAATCTGGCTCCCTGCCTGTTTTTGTAAATAAAATTTTATCGGAACTCAGCTGTGCCCATGTGTTTACATACTGTCCAGGGCTGCTCTTGGGCAGAGCTGAGGCACTGCAGCGGAGCCCTGGAAAACTGAAAATATTTACTATTTACCCTTTACAATTGTCACCGAATGCTCTGGAGAACGGATCTTCTTCACGATTTTTTTAAATCCCTTTTTACTTGAGAACCGCTATGGACCAAATTATATTCAACCCCCACCACATTCCTATGTCGAAGCCCTAACCCCTGATGTGATGGTATTTGGAGATGGGGCCTTTGGGAGATAATTGGGTTCCCATGAGGTCATGAAGGTGGAATCTTACGATGGGAGTAGTGCCCTTATAGGAAGAGGTCTCAGACCACTGGCGCTCTCTCTCAGGAAGCATGGGCATGTAGTCTTTCTCTCTCTCTCTCTCTCTCTCTCTCTCTCTCTCTCTCTCTCTCACACACACACACACACACACACACACAAATCCCCAGCCCCACATTGTGTGAGGACATGGTGAGAAGCCAGGAAGAGAACTCTCTCTAGAACCTGACCACATTGACACTTTAATCTTGCACTTCCGGCTTCCAGAACTCTGAATAAATAAATTTCTGTGGTTAAGCCCCCAGCTCATAGTATGTTGTTACAGCAGCCCGAGCGGACTGGTGCAGGAACTTGAGAAAGTTTTTACAACTCCAGAAAGAACAATTTCCTGTGTCTAATATCACACCCAGGCTATTTGTAACTGTGTGTGATCATGAACACCGTTTGGGGTGGCCAGTACCATCAGCAGAGAGATGCCTTCCCACACCCACCCCTCATGCTTTCATAATTCCAGACCAACCAATACATTTGGAAGCGGCAATGATTTTATAGACTTTTGTAGATTTTATAGTGTGTGGGGCTTTCTACCAAAAGCCAAAGTCTATCACTGTGGTTTTTAACTTCTTGTTGCTTATCCCAGTAATATCTCTTGGCCTATACCTGAAGGGGTATATAAGTACGGTGAGTGCATTTTCAAATAAAAAGTTGGGATGTGGGATGCCTGGGTGGCTCAGTCAGTTAGCATCTGCCTTTGGCTCAGGTCATGATCTCGGGTCCTGGGATCGAGTCCCGCATCAGGCTCCCTGCTCAGTGGGAGCCTGCTTCTCCTACTTGCTGTTCCCCCCGCTTGCACGCGCTCTCTTTCTCTCTCTCTCTCTCTAACAAATAAATAAAATCTTTAAAAGAAAAAGGTGGGATGCAAAATTGAGTAAATAATGCATGCGTCTTGGAGTCAAGATGGCTCTGGGAAACATGGGCTGTAGGTTTCTCTCTCTCAATATATACATGCACATAAATATACACACAACACATACACACTGATATATATATTCCATGAGTCAGAGAGAGCATGGCCCTGCCAGAAGGTAGTCCACAGGAAGGACATTTAACTGTTTAACAAAATACACTGGTCAGTTGAGACAAACTCTTCTCTCAGACAAAGAAAAAAGCTCGCTCAGTTACCACTAGTCAATGCTTTGCTTTCCAAGTGAGCTCCAGAATGCAATTTCCCTACCTTTAAGCAAATTGTTGGGACTTTTCCAGACCACTCTGCCACTGCATAGCTCTGTGCTTTCAATGAGCATAATTCAGGATGGGACCAGATGGCAGGTTATGCATTGCATAAGGAATTGTCTGTGTATGAGTAAGTGCCTGCTTAGTGTGTAAGTGGGTTATTAGTGATCTGAAGTGACAAAATGCAAAACACTGTACAACAGCCATTTGGCACAGCTGTGTCGGTCTAGGCTTTGCTTGCTAAGAAACCAATAGTCAAACACGTTTCAACAGTTAGCTCCTGGCGAATGCCAGCGAGCCTTCTCGGCACTTGCCTCTTTTATAGTAAGAGTAACAATGTAAAATTGACAGGGTCCCGAAATCAGGCATTATGACGTTTGATCTTTACCATGACCCTCTGAGGTGGGACCAGTAACCCTGGAAAGGCGACCACCTGAGGTTGAAGACTTGAACTCTGGCATGTGGACTCTGAGCCCGGTGCCCAAGCGCACAGACCAGAGGAGAAGCTGACCGGTGGGCACGGGCTCTCTAGCAAGGATTTTGGCATCAGACAGACAGGGGTGAACCCCTGGCTGTACTGTCCCATAATAACTAACACAACCTGGGCCAAACTCCCCATCGGTAAACAACCATGAAACCTATGACCCTTACCTCAGAGGGCCCGTCCGAAAGATGAAGTACAGTAACATGAGCCAGGTACCTAACACAGAGCAGATACTCCACAAAGCTGACCCTCGCCCTGCCCCCTTCCCCCAGCCTTACCCAGGAGGCCACTGGTTGGGTCAAATGCTCTGTTCCAAGGTTTGCCGGGAAGCAGGCACCTTGTTACCTGCTTCATCGCTGCAGAGGGCCTCCCACCTGAGCTGGTGTGATCTATGGCCCAGCTTCTTTTTCTCTATGCCCTGGTAAACGAACTGCTGCATCTGGACCCCGACCCTCCCAATTTAAAGTCTGTTTTTTCCTTGCATCCTATCGTACTCACATGGGTAGCTGTTTCCTGGTTTTTTTTTTTTTTTTTTTTTAAGATTTATTTTTTTGAGAGAAAGAGAGGGGTGGAGGAGCGTGCACAGCATGAACATGAGCACCAGTGGGAAGAGTGGGGGAGGGGCAGAGGGAGAGGGAGGAGCCGATCCCCGCTGAGCAAAGAGCCCTATATGGATGTGGGGCTGGATCCCAGGACCCTGGGATCATGACCTGAGCCAAAGGCAGATGCTTAACTACTTAACGGACTGAACCCCCCAGGCGCCCCCTCCTGCTTTTAAGCTCCTTCCTCCTACTTACAAAAGATTTCTCCTACCTATTATCTCATACCTGGCTTAGGTGATATTATTTGAGAAGGAGAATATTCTAGATGAATGGCTTTTCCAGATATCTGAAGTGTATTCCTTTGGATACATAAGCCTTGGGGAAAAGTTACCCATTTTTGATGGAAAATTTTCTAAAATGTACTGCATACACATCCCTGTCTTGTGGGAGAACACATGCTTCTCTGGGCCCCTCAGGTGGGCCACTATGAGGAATAGCTCTTGTTCCCCATATCTGAGTGATGGGAGGTGGGCCGGGGTCTTGGAGGGGCAACCCTGAGTGGGCCCTGTGCCCATAAGTCCCAGCATAGGCAGCTGTGGCTCTGTGACATTCTTCTGCCTGTCAGCCCTCACTCAGGGGTTAGCAGGTATCCTGTCCCCCAGCCCTGGACAGCCCACCTCGGCTCTTTCCAGTCCCTTGAGCCATCACCCAGGAAGAAGTCAACATTTCCTGGTGATGCTGAAGAGCCAGGCTTGTTGAGACAGAAAATTTGAGTTTAGACATCATTCCAATCGAAAAGCTACTTAAAAGGCTCCATATCTCTCCTGGGAAGCCAAGCACCTCGAAAATGGACACCTCCTGAGAGTGATTTTCCCGCCAACAAAGAAGTCTTCCATTAAAAAACAAAACAAAAAACCAAACAACCCTTTTAATAGAATGTCTCTCTCTCTCTCTCTCTCTCTCTCTCTCACACACACACACACATACACACGTAGGGAGAATTGTATACTTAAGCACTTGTGTCCCTCACCCAGCTTTAATAATTATTAATATTTCACCAATCTTGTTCCATCTCTCTGGTCCCTCCACCCTTTTTCTGGTTTTGTTTTTCCTGGAATATCTTAAAACAAATCTCAGGTTTCCCATAATTCTACCCATAAATATTTCAGTATGAGTCTCTAACAAGATAAAGACATTTTAAAACATAATCATAATGCCTTGATTATACCTAACAAAATTCATAATATTACAGAGGCCCAGAATCCAGCTGTCTCTCAGCTGGCCATGGAGAAATGTGGTCTTTGTGGTCTTTTTATATTAGATTTACTAAGGTCTTTTCAGGACAATCAGCAAAAACTTCTCTTTTGACGTAATTTCAAACTCACAGGAGGTTTGCAAGAATAACACAAAGATTTCCCATATACTTTTCATCCATATTCCCCAAATGTTAGCATTTTACTATATTGGCTCTATCCTTCTCTCTGTATCTATAATTTTTTTTCCTGAATCATTAATATGTTGCAGATATGATGTCGCAGCCCTAAAAATTCTCTTACATAACTACATTATAACTACCAAACTCAGGAAATGAACGTGTATGTAGGACTATTATGTAATCTACAGACGTTATTGAGATTTTTCCAGTTGTCCCCGTGACATCCCTTAGAACAAAAGAAAACCTTGGATCGTGGCAGTTGTCACATCTCTTCCGTCTTCTGACATCTGGAACAGTCCCTGGGTCTTTCTTTGGGTTTTATAACATTGCAATCTTTGGCAAGTTCTGGTCAGCTATTTTATAGAATGCCTCTCAACTCAGAATTATCTGATATTTCCTCTTGATTCAATTCACGTTGTGCTTTCTTGGCAGGAAGACCACAGAAGTGATGTTTTGTCCTTCCCAGTTCATCATAGCAGGGGGCATATGATGTCCATCTGTCCCATTGTCCCGTTATTGGTGTTAACTTTGATTGCTTGGTTAAGGTGGGAACTGCCAGGTTTCTCTACCACATCGTTCCTGTCATTCCCTTTGTAATTAGTAGTTTGTGAGAAGAAAGATACTTTTAGACTATGCAAATATCTAGTTGCTTCTCAAACTCCTCCCTCCCCAGTTTTAGTACTCATTGGTGATTCTTGCCTGAAGCCATAATCACGGTGGTGGCCAAATGGTATATTGTTTCTTTTACATTTATTAGTTGGATTTCTACTGGGAAAGAAAGGATTTTCCCCTCCTTCCCATTTATTTATATCAATATGAACTCTTGATTATGATTTTTTAAATAGGTTGTGATCCTTTGATTTCATTATTTCTTTTGATGCTCAAATTCTCCAAGATTTAGCCAGTGGGAGCCCCTTTAAGCTGGTCCCATTGTCCTTTTGACATATCATCATTCTTTGATTATTTCTTTACTTTCTGGTGTGACTAGATGTTATAGGCTTGTCTTATCCTTTCTCTGCCCCAGCCCTGAAATCTACCATTTCTCCAAGTAGCCCTGAACACACACACATCCATCCATCCATCTAAAACCATGATGGGTCTTATGGTCTATTATGGTAGATTTGCTAATCTACCTCACAGACTTCATTCTGTTCTTTCCCTCTCCTTAACTGTAACTTCCTTCTCAGACAGTGAGGAACTTGTTCCCCATTTTTCACAATATATTTACTTATATGCTTAATCCTCAAATGTTCAGAAAGTCATTTCAGAATTGCTTACCAACACCATTGTGGGAAGGAAACCTACTAACCACAGTCAAATATTTATTTAAAGTTTGTTTGTTTGTTTTTGGGTTTAGCCTGAAGACAGAGCAGTGTAAATACTATGTTCAAATGTTACTGGGTTAATTTTTTTTCCTGGGTAATTAGATTATTCAGAACTGTTCTGTTCAAATACTATTCTGTTAATCTGTTTCTGTTTGTATTCTATCTCAGGGCTTTCCCTATCCTCATTGACTGGATTTGTTTTCTTTATTTTCAGTATATGAGTCATTAACATGATTCCCCAAACCAGAACTGTCCAAAAAATTATGCTCAGAGAAATGTCAGTCCCCCACCCTCCACAATTTTTCTAACCTTTCTGCCTCATTCCCACCAATGCCCTGTAGGTAAGCAATCTCAATAGTCCCTGATTTATCCTTCCGGTGTTTCATTTTGCACAAATAAGCAGATAAATGCATATTTCCTTATATCCCGTGATTGGTTACACAAAAGATAGAATACTAAGCCTACTACAGATTCTCCTTTGCACTATCCAAACATATGTTAAGGCACCTATGGCTCTTTTAGTTTTCACATCTTCTTGCCATTTCCTATATATCCCTGACTCCCTGTGACTTAGAGAACTCACAGAATCCTAAATTCACTGAGCTGAAACTGTGTAACAACACAACACAGGCATTGGTCTTTAAAAGTTACCTTTGTCCTCTGCTAGGCAAGCATTCTCAACCAAGAATCCGAGAAGAAGCCCCAAACCCAGCACGGATGGAAGACGCCGCACCCAAACCCGAGATCCATGTTCAAGCAACCATTAGTCTCTGAACCAGCCGGCCTTTCCTATTAACAGAGCTGGGTGCCCAGGAACAAAATAACCAGGGTCTGGAAAAAGCATCTTCATGGATTTTTGTAGGTTTACAGATTTAAGAGAAAAGTCAAGCAGGTAGTCTTTCTACACAAGGCTGCCACTGTCACTTTGCTATACCTTGCTTGGCTTGCAGACAGCCCCGCCCTCCTGAGCATGGTTCCCGGGAGAAGGAGGCCTCTGGGATCTGTGCTTTCGTGGCTGGTAACAGGATGCACCTGCTCAGCACTCTAGCCCGGGGACGCACAGCACAGCTGTTTTTTCTCAGCTTGAATAAGCTAGATTTAGCAGGAAAGGAGGGGGCAGGGGGAAAGAGAAAAGAATGATTCCACACCTGTCCATGTACTTTTCAGGAGTTCTCCCAGGGACTCATAAGCAATGGAAAGGACTTGAGTGGAATTTATTTCAGTTCTTTGGGGCTTAGCATGTGGCTCGTGATTGCTATTATGCACAAGTCTGCCTTCGTCCAGTTTGGGACAGACCCACAAGCAGAGAACGCAACAGAGGCAATTAACACAGGCCAGTCCCACCTTCCACTCTGCCGTCCCAAGCTTTGTCTAGATTCAGAAGACCTGGCTAGTGTATTTTTGGAATGTATGTATAACTCATCCCTGATAAGACCAGACCAACTCAGAACAGGAGTCTGTCCTGCTCAGATTGCAGAACAATTATCTGCCCAAGAGTCTGGGTGTGAACAATGAGTCATAGGGAATCTGCTTCTCTGACCATCTCAGGAAGCAAGTAGAGGCTGGGAAGTGCCCAGACCTCCTCTGATCCCCTGCCCGCCCCCCCCACCCCCCTTGCAGGAATTGTTCTTAGATAGCGCAAGAGACCTGGAAACGCCTTGCTGTGAATTCCAGATCCAGCCAGAGCATCACAGGGCCCTTCAAGGATCCAGCCAGGGACTGTGGTGATGGTGAATTCCGCAGGTCTCCCGTGAGCCTGGGCATTCCAGACCTTGTCCCAGCCCCCGAGACCTACCAGAGTCACCACACCACAGTACATAAGAGAATGTTCTCTCACAGATGCGCCAGTCCACCAGCATCAAGGAATGCCCTGTCTCCCGTGTCAGTGATGACAACCCATAAGCAGTCTCACCCTGGAGGAGACCTCTTGTTTCTTTGCTGCTCCAGAGACTGTGGGATGTGGTATAGAAATCACTGAATTTAGGGCGCCCGGGTGGCTCAGTTGTTAAGCGTCTGCCTTCAGCTCAGTTCATGATCTCAGGGTCCTGGGATCCAGCCCTGCGTTGGGCTCCCTGCTCTGCAGGAAGCCTGCTTCTCCCTCTCCCTCTGCCTGCTGCTCGCCCTGCTTGTGCGCTCCCTCTCTCTGTCAAATAAATATATAAAATCTTAAAAAAAAAAAAAAAAAGAAAGAAATCGCTGAATTTAGAGTTAGAGCCTCTGCCTCTGGTTTGGGTCAGTTCACAAAGATGACTCAATTTCAAAAAGGGGACACCTCACCTGTAATAAAGGGGATGTGATAATGAGATTAGCTAGCTTACAAGGTTTTGGCAAGTGCCGAGCAAAATATTTGGTGATTTTGATTAATGAGTACTTAATGATTAATGAGTGTTTCAGGAACCATAAAATATTCTTTAACAAAGACTCCTGCCTCAATAAAGCAAACCATCACGTTCTGTCTATTGCAACAGCGCAGAGAGCGGTGGCAGCCCAAGCAAAGGACAAATCTACCCGCAGGTATTTATCAAGCACCTACTTCGTGTCTGGCACAGAAAATGTGTAGAATGAGGTCATTACCCCTCAGAATTATCACATGGTTGGGAAGAAAATAAAATGCAACACTTAGGAAGAGTCCTCAGGGTGACGTGGGATATTCAGAGAGATCTTTATGGAGGATGCGATGTGCAAAGTGCACCCCACAGGGAAACGGGGACGGGGAGAGGATGAGCGAGAAAGGGGAAGTCATTGCAAGCATTTGGCATCATCAAGGTAAGTTTGTCAGTACTGTTTCTTAGTTGCAGTAGTAGTTCTTTCTCGGAGATTGCTTTTTATTCCACTTCAAGGCCATTGGATTAAAGATGTCTAGCGCTGGTAGAGGAGACTGCAGAGGGCCAGACACCGCCCTGCCCAGAGCGAAGCTCGTTCCGGGCGCCAGAGTCAGCCAGCATAGGGATTCGACAGCTTCCCGTCCCCTTCTGGACCGTAGAGGAATTGCCGCCGTGGGGGCCACAGAAAAGCCTGGGGTACGGTTAGGAGAAACTCGCGCTCGGTGCCAGGGCTGTACTCTTCCTCACAGTGGCACCACGCCAGAGACGTTATGGGCATCTTACTGCCCAGGAGAGTGAAACCTTTGGGAGCCGCTCAGTAACATCTCACACAGGCAGGATTTGAACCCTTTGGAGATGAAGGAAGACCACCGGAATGAGAAGGAACACTTTGCCGGTGCTTTTATTTTGGGCCTATGCTTTGGGTTCCACAGGTGGGTCCATGGAAGCCATTCTGAAGCTCTTTGGAGAATACTTCTTTAAATTCTGTAAGAAGTCTGGCTACGACAGGATGTTATGGACCCTGGGAGGAAACCTCACGGAGTTTACTGAAAACCTGGATGCCCTCCACAGTTACCTTGCACTATCTTATCAGGGAAGGCTCTCTGAGGCCGGTCTTGGTGGCTCTAAGGGGAAGCAAACGCCTGAGGCAGTTCTGGGTCATTGCCCCCCACCCCCACCCCAGGAGGGGTGCAGGTACAGGGGGCAGGCAGAAGCCTTGGTGCGCGGTGTCAGGAGTTCTCTGAGGGAAGGACTGGACAACGAACGCCTGTTGGCCACTTTTATAAGCTGGCCGGCAGCTGTCAAAGAAGGACAAGCTGAAGAGGGCGGCTTTGTGACAGAGGGCAGCCTATTCCGATAGTCGCTGGTGTGGCTCTGGAATGAAATCTGGAAGATTGGGGCGCCTGGGTGGCTCAGTCGTTAAGCGTCTGCCTTCAGCTCAGGTCATGATCCCAGGGTCCTGGGATGGAGCCCCGCATCGGGCTCCCTGCTCGGCCAGGAGCCTGCTTCTCCCTCTCCCACTCCCCCTGCTTGTGTTCCCTCTCTAGCTGTCTCTCTCTCTCTGTCAAATAAATAAAATAAAATCTTTAAAAAAAAAAATCTAGAAGATTGATCACAGTGGGAACAAAGGCAGGGAAACAATCAGGTTTCAGTGGATTTGCAAAATCGCTCCTCAGGTTTCCTGGCCTGGACGGAGCTGATAAATAGCTTCTGCAGCCAGATTCATTTTTTTCCTGTATCAGAAGGAAGGATGGGACAGGGCCAAGAGCCAGAGTTGGAAACCATCCCGCGCTGAGTAACCCATGGTGTGATTGCCCGAGGGGTTAAGAAACTAATTCCCCTATTGGGATATCCTCTTCAAGTTCTTTCCTTGGTTTTCTTGCTTGTAGGCATCATTGGAAATTCAAATGCCTAGACTTCCTTTTCTTTTTTAGAAAAGAAAATGCTTCATTAAAAAGGCAAAATGGCATTCACACATTTTTTGATAATAGCTTATTTTATATAAAATTGTTTATATTTATTTTTAGGACTCTTTGTAGTTTACCAAGCTCTTTCTTCGCTATTTTTATATTGAATGTTCATAACCACCCTTGAGGGGTTGTCATGAGGATAGAATGGGAATATATAAATGCTAAAGTGCCTCCTCAACCATAATGCACCCTTATGCGTGTTCAATGGGAAAATTAGTATTTTCTCAGTTTTTCACATAAGGAATAAGAAGCTTGGAAACCTTAACTGACTTCAAGTAGGCTGAGTAGGTGGGTCTATCCTGTCCTTATCATGTGAACTACTCAAGGGCAGAGGGAATAGAAGGAGCTCCAGCTATGGGGTCAGATGGGCCTACCGTGCTGTCTGACCAGCTTACTAGCTGTGTGGTGCTCTCTCTGGACCTCGAGTTTCTCACTTATTCATTTAATAAATATGTATTAAGCATCTACTCGGTGCCAAGCCCTTTTTGTAGGCATTGGGCAAACACAGAGACAAAAAGGAATAAATAGGAAAAAAAATCCTATCTCATATTATTGTGTGAATTATAAGAGATCACATGTGGAAGTCCCTAGCATCGTGATCAGTCTAGAAAAGGCATTTCATAAATAATAAAAACTTCCTTCTTTTCCCTTTTCTCTCTGTTCAATATGGCCAGTTTTAAAAATGACAATAATTTATATGGCAACTTCCTTTAAAATTTCTTAGCTAAAGCACGGCAATTAGGATACAAAGAAATACAGTTGGGCCCCTTCAATAATCTCCCATAAGATTTTTTATTTTATTTTATTTTTTTAAGTTTTTTATATTTTCTTTTTTTTTTTTTTTAAGATTTTATTTATTTATTTGACAGAGAGAGACACAGTGAGACAGGGCACACAAATGGGGGAGTGGGAGAAGGAGAAGCAGTCTTCCCGCCGAGCAGGAGCCCGATGCGGGGCTCGATCCCAGGACCCTGGGATCATGACCTGAGCTGAAGGCAGATGCTTAATGACTGAGCCACCCAGGTGTCCCTCCCATGAGATTTTTTAATATAGCATCTTTCAGTTGAAAATTTGGCTAATACTTCAAGTCACAGTTCTGGAGGATGTTAATGTTCTCCCATTCATTCATTAAACCAAAAAAATGTTATGCTCCAGATACTGTACTCACCATATTACTTCCTCTCTAATTACTGAATAAGGGTGGATAGGATTGAGGGTCTGAAGTCCCAGCCCATTGTTTGTACACCCAACTCCTATCTTTCCTCTGGGGGTAGTCATCTGTCATTCCTTCACGTGCCAAAACCAATGCTAAAGGATAGAACTTCTCAGGGGCACCTGGGTGGCTCAGTCGGTTAAGTGTCTGATTCTTGATTTTGGCTCAGGTCATGATCTCAGGGTCGTGAGATTGAGCCCTGCGTCAGGGTCTGTGCTCAGAGGGGTGTCTGCTTGAGATTTTCTCTCTCCCTCTGCCTGTGGCCCTGCCCCACTTGTGTGCGTGCTCTCTCTCTCAAAATAAATAAATAAAATCTTAAAAAAAAAAAAAAGAATAGAACTTCTCAGGGTGTAAGTGAGGATATTTTGCACATGATGAGGTGAATAAAATATATAAATGTTATAATATGCAAGTTGTAATAAAATACATGCAGTGATACCTGATAGCTAGCTATAGAGCTTTATACTGGGCAGAACATTATAGATTGTCTCTCTAGGCAAAAGTCAAATAAGACAATGCTGACTTTTCTTTATGTCTGCGTCCAGTGTTCTGTCAGTGCCTTAAGGCATACATTTCTGATTATAGCTGTGCTGTTAATCTTGTTTTTTTAGCTAACTTTCATTGGGTGCTAATTATGAGGCAGATGTTGGGCTGAGTAATTTATAAACATTGAATTGTCCTCCTTACACCCCTAAGATGAGGTATTCTTATTTTTTCTCATGATGTAGATGAGAAAACAGGTCCAGAGAGGTCAAATAATCACCAAGTTGCCAGGTCATGGTGGCCGAGCCAGGATGCAACCCCACAGAAGCCTGTCTCCCAAAGACCATGCTCTGGTCTGCTTCCCATTGTTTTCCCTTTGCCCTGATTCTCTACTTTCATAAAACCCTATTTTAATCAAGAAATAAAAGTATAGGATGGGTTAGCCTGGTGGTGGGTATTGAGGAGGGCACATTCTGCATGGAGCACTGGGTGTTATGCACAAACAATGAATCATGGAACACTTCATCTAAAACTGGTGATGTAATGTATGGGGATTAACATAAGAATAAAAAAATAAAAGAAATAAAAGTATAATCTTACTATTCAGAGAGTTGGATAGACTGACTAGAAGAATTAAAAACACAGACTTTGAGAAGTGTCTCTGGGAAGTGGCTTAGGCTGGGGGTGAGGGGTGAGGGTGGAGGTGGTAGCAAGAGGGTGTGAATTTTTCATTTGACCCTTCTGGACTCTGTTATTTATTTATTTATTTTTTTCACTATGTAGGGCTTGGGTATAATTTTTTTAAATAACTTTTTTTTTTTTAAAGATTTTATTTATTTATTTGAGAGAGAGAATGAGAGACAGAGAGCATGAGAGGGAGGAGGGTCAGAGGGAGAAGCAGACTCCCTGCCGAGCAGGGAGCCCGATGCGGGACTCGATCCCGGGACTCCAGGATCATGACCTGAGCCGAAGGCAGTCGCTTAACCAACTGAGCCACCCAGGCGCCCTTAAATAACTTTTTAAAATATTTTTTTCCCTGTCTTATTATATGCTTTTTATATGTGCTGCCTCAAATCCTCTTAAGATTTAATCAAGATGTAAACATGCACATATACAAACATATTTTCTCTATGTATCTGCTTTTAGATTTTACATATATATATATATATATATATATATTTTTTTTTTTTTTTTTTTTTTTTTAAAGGAACTCATTTTAACTGGAAACCTTCCCACCATAGAAGAAAGCGAAGATCTTGGTAGGAACCCACCTCACTAAATCTCTTCGCTCACTCAGACCACAGGCTCTGAGCCTGGGTGCTGAGCTGCCTACTAATCAATGTGGAGGGGGGAGGCTGTTTCTCTCAGGGATTCCCCCAGGCAAAGTCTGCATCCTTATTTCTTGACATACATTTACCATGAGATGGCACATACTTGAATGTCAACATTTGTTCCCAGAGAAAGATGATCCTTCTGATGTATCTTGATTTTCCAAATGTGCAACGTTACATTGCAGATGGCATTTTACTTCCATGATGAGAAACGAACTCGTCTCCAAATTGCTCTGAGCTCCTGATCTTTCTGAGGGTGAGGATGCCCATGGCCACTTGATCACAGGCCAAGCAGCTGGCCCCGTCTTGGACTGTGGTTAGAAGCAGCACATATGGTAGGAAGGCTCACTGGGGTCCAAACATTGTTTTACCCTTACTTTAGCTTTGACTCCACTGAGCCTGTTTCTTCCTCCATGGTGGATTTTATGTGATTGGAAGGGGGTTGGAGATACAGTTTTCTAGGCTGTAATGGGTAAGTACTGTTGTTGCACAAAAGCCTCAAAGGCATAATTTGAACAACTTGTGTTCACTGGGAGAAACATGTCATGTCTTCTGATTAGGAGATGAACACACCATCGTTCCGCATGGAGAAAGGAGCAGATGGGAAAATGCTTCTCCACTACTACTCTGATAGGAGTGGTCTGTGCCACATCGTACCAGGTATGAGAATATCTTAACTGGTACCACAGTTATGAGGTCTCTGGAGTAAGGATGGTCTCCCCACAAATTCTCCAGGATGGTTAATAGCCAGCCCAGCTCTTCCATAATCTGATTCTTTGCCATCTTGATCATTACTCCCAAAGTCTTTGGGCCATTAAAATAAGTTCCCAAAGTGCCGAAAGAAGGAATAATTTCCATTTTTATTTTAACATTTTAAACTACATGAGTATTTACATAGTTATGATAATTCTGCATATATTATTTTGTATCAACCTTTCTTTGTGTATTCAGCATTATGGAGAAAGCATCCTTCCATGCTTTCACATCGTCTTTGAAACCCATTTTCAATGGCTGAGTGATACTCTATATTGTAATTAACTAGTCCCCTATTGTTGAATTTTTAGTCGATACTACTCTTTTGCTATTCCTGTGGTGAACATCTTCATGCATGATTTTCCCATGCTTATATTATAACCCTAGGATAGATTTCCAGAGCACCTCTTTTTAAAACCTGATCCTTAATGCTTTTACAACTAAATTTTGTTTACAATATTTCTAGAGTTTGTTTAGTGAGTTAATTGCCTTCCTGAAATAAACAAACAAATGAATAGATGCTGAACTAGAAATTAGAGTGGCAGGGCTATATTTGGTATCCAGACATATATAACTTAAACCTCTACCCAGAAGTCATTTTATTTTTAATTTTATTAATCTATCATCTGCTGCCTGTCTTGATGCAGGGCCCGGGCTTAGTGAACTCTGGGATATTCATCTGAAGTCATATAACTTGATTACAAGTTTTGCTGACAAAACTGCCTCTTGCCATCCCCTACCATAAGGTGTCCTGTTATAGGTATCATTGAGGCTGTGGCCAAAGACTTCTTTGACATTGATGTGACCATGGATATCCTCGACATGAGTAAGGAAGAGGAGAGGACAGGAAAGAAGGAGGAGCATGTTGTGTTTCTGGTTGTGCAGAAGTCTCACAGACAGATGAGAAGGGCAAAACCAAACAGGTTACAAGACAATCAGGACATCCAGAGAGACCAAGAGGTACTGGGTTTGCTATGTCTCCAGAAACACAGATCCTCCCAGTGGAGGTACCAGTCTCAAAACAATCTATGCAAAGAACAGAACCAAATGGACCTTCTAATAGTGGATTTAAGGCAGAGTTTCTCAGTCTCAACACTATTGACATTTTGGGCCAGATAATTCCTTGTTATGATGGGCTATGTTGTGCATGTTTAGCAGCATTCCTAGTTTACCCACTAGATGCAGGTAGCACCCTGCTCCCCGACTCCTTAGTTGTGGGAATTAAAAATGTCTTCAGGGATCATCAAGGGTCTCCAGGGTAGGGACAAAATCATTCCTGGTTGAGAACCGCTGGGTTAAGAAAACTTGGATAAACATTGGGAATTTTTCAGGGATGAACTTTAGCCTGGAACATTTTCACCTCTGAAAACCGATATGAAGCCCAGACATTTGGATTTGGTGGCTTATTTTGCAATCCTTCTAAAATAAATTGACCTTTCATGTCCTTAGCGCCCACTTCTATAGCTGGGGCCAGTTATGAGTCTGGAGTCAATTCCTGATCTTGTGATTGGCTGCCTCAATTGCAACTTGTGCAGTGAACATTATCTTCTTAGGTTCTACATATATTAGGTACACAGCTCTCTGTGTCCACACAGCTTATATAAATATCCAGATAATTCTGTGATTCCTGGAACACACAGTGTTTATATCTTAGAGCATTCAAAGCCCCCCTCAGAGTCCGTTCACTACGGAATCTTCAACCACAAGAAGAGATGTTCAAGTGTAAATTTTCTGCCAGTCTTATCCTGAGATTTGTAAAAAGTCCTTGTGGCCTTTGGCAGAGAAACGACATGAGGGTTAACTAGATAAAAATCTCGGGGAATAACAAAGTCTTGCTAAAATTGACCTTGCAAGGCCTTGCTATTCCTCTGGTCCCAATTACAGCAAATGGGGCTTGTGCCTCTCCGGTCACATGACCGGACACACGTGCTTCTCTCCCTGCCATCTGCAGGCCCCAGAGGCGGCTTTCCTTAGGATGAAAGAGAAATATTTGAGTGTCTCTGTTTGTCCTGTGAAGAAATCACACTGGGAAATTGTGAGAAATATAGTCATGTTTGGAAAAGGTGAGTGGGCTGTTCACCCGACCTTGGCTCTCAGAGCAGAATAGTTGCTTGGTGTACACAAATGGGGGCAAAGTCTTCTATGATTATGATGTCACTGATCTCTGCAGAGCTTGGCTTTGGCAGGCATGATTTTTAACTTTAAAACATCAGACTCTAACTTGCCTTCCTTCGCCCCTTTTATTTGTGCTGGGTGACACAGAGACACAGTGTCCCCAGTAATCGGGGAAAGCCACTGGAGAGAGGATGGGCCTCAGTTCCAGTTGGTGACTGTGTTGAAAGGAAGGAGGATGAGCACCGACATATTCTCAAGAACAATGAATTTTCTATAGCTTCTCGGGCCTTCTGGATTGGGATGCATTTCTGGCCTAGAAGTCTGCAGTTAATAACCATGGTGTCCAGTGGCGCAAAGGACACTGGATCAGGAGCCAAGAAAGCGGATTTCTGGCTCTGTCCCTGAGGAGCTGTATGGCCCTGAACAAGGTCCTCCGTCTTCTGCGTGAAAAATGAAGGCATCAGGCTCTGAAGGTGCCCTTGTTGACACCGAGCCTGTCTCATGATCAGCACTAATGACTGAGCCAGAAGGAGAGCCCCGCCCCACTGGGAGCCCGGAGCTAGAGCCCTCCCCATCATGCCCCATGGGTCATGGTGACACGCATCTGGGAGGAGGTCTGCAGGGCTCAAAAGGCTGCATTTTGAGTCCCTCAAGCCATGGCAAGCGAGTCAAACACACAATTGACATCCTTTGTCTGGTAGATTTTCATATCAAAAAGGCTCCATTTCGAATCTCTACCCCCTGCCAAATAGGGCTGTTGGTTAAATTTTCATGTGCCACCCAAAACTGTCAGTCTAAAAAGCTCCATGGCAAATGTCCCTGACGCTGGGCCGGGCACACACGCTCTGCTTTGCTAGCTCATTGTCTGGCTGTCACCGTTTCAATGCCGGCTCTGTTTTCATGGCGAGACATACTCAATTGGCCCAGAAACTCTTCAGCAGCGGGCAGAAACTTGGCAGGGGGTGTGTGTGGGGGGATGCTTCTCAACCCAGGAGCAAGTTTTCTGTTTGTTTTAATTTGGAAGAATTGCTGTGGCCATCTGGAGACGCTGAGGGAGCCTGTGATGGAGAGTGGGGACTGCTCTTTGCCCATGAAACATTTAAGACACTATCCTGAGCTCTGTTCTGTGCCAGGTTGGTGGTGTGAGCTGCTTGTGAACAGGACTCTCTTTTCCTACAAGCAGGGCATCTCGTGAACACCCTTGTGCCAGTTTATCCCGAGCGGCTCTCGATTGAACAGAAGACGTTCTGCAATGCTTTTCCTTTCCACATTGTGTTTGATGAATCAGTAAGAGGCCCTTTCCCTCTGTAGCTTGGATTAGGGTTAAGCTGGGAAGGGAATATGTCATATAATCTTTCATGGCTGGTGGGGACTTTCAAGTCCCTGAGAAGTCCCTAGGGTTTGGGAGACTAGGATTTAGCCTGGCATGACCATTGACTTTTCATTTTGGCATCCTCCAGAAACCAGAATGCAGGCTCTTCTCCATACGTAGGGGTCAGGAGCAGCACCAAGGGGTCTAGACTAGTGAGTGCGCGGGGAAGGTTTGTCATTAGAGAAAAAGGAAGTGACACCAAAGTTCATGCCACCAAGAGACGAAAGAACACAGTCAACAATGACAGGGTGAAATTTTAGATGTGACTCCTTGCCGTCCTTGTGGCCACTGTGGACGTCTCAATCCCACCAAGCTTCTCTTTCTGCATCTTTAAAGCAGGGGAGAGGTCTGTGCCAACTCATGCCACTGTTTTGTGGGAGTTGTGAGGATGACCATTAATGGAAAACGTTTGGTTGTTATCAATTTCCTTGGATAAAATTATGTCAATCGAATTGATTATGAGCTCACTTAAAGGGCAATTAGGCAAAATAAATTTGGTCAAAAATATCAGTTAAAATGGCTTCAGGTAATTGCGATTTTCTCTGATATTTATTTGAATGCAGAGACATGTTTGAATCATCACCTGCCAGTTGACTGCTGGATAAGGGTTCTATGAAATTTACTCATTTGAGGGTCAGCTCTGCTTACAAAGAATTGATCTAACTGAGGAAATCAAACACTCCTATAAGAAACAACTAGGGAATTATAAAGCAATGTGCTCTGGTGTTTCCCTAGTGTCATGAGGATATTATTATTGCTACCATTAATGTTTTAAATTCTGGTGTATTTGAAAACTCCTTTTTCTTTTTAAGTTTTGGGTGTAGAATAACAGAACAGAAATTTAATGGTAGTTATTCTATAATGTTAAGTTGATTTCTGTAACCTAACAGACAGCCCATGGTTAGTGATGTTGTTTTCTGGGGCAGTTTGTGTAGACATTGGACATTTTATGTACAGGATACTCATTTTGCTTCTTCCTTCTGAGTGTTCCCTGGAGATAGCAGGGAAAGATCCTCATGTCTGTGATGGACTCCTTCACCCAGGCCTGGGTGTCAGATCTAAGCTACAGAATTTGCTAGTTTCTTTATTAATGAATTCTAAAGGGAGGGAAGGGGCAGAGAGTCAAAGAGAGAGAGAGACAGAAAGAGACAGAGACAGAGAAATCCCAAAGAGTTAGGGAAGAACCGTTAGCCCAACTGAGACTTTTAAACTCTGTTTCTTGTTAGTCAGAGATATGCTTTTGAGCACCCCATACTATCCTTTTCTCTTTCAGAGATTAGCTGCTGATTTGATGTTTAAAATAATATTTATTATTTCTATGGTGTCTTTTCCATCACCGATCCTTTCTCCCCCTTAGTGAGTCACAGAGCATGAAAAGTCAATGGTCATGCCAGGCTAAATCCTTGTCTCCCAAACCCTAGGGACTTCTCAGGGATTTGAAAGTCCCCACCAGCCATGAAAGACTATATGACAAGAATGGTATTTCCAAGGGAAAGGGTATGGTGCAGGTTGCTCTCTGTTTCCCTGTCTTACATCTGTCCTCTGTGGATAGCTGAGGGTCAAGCAAGCTGGAGTGAATATTCAGAAGTATGTCCTGGGACTCCAAACCCAGAAGATTCAATTAGATGAGTATTTCTCCATCATTCATCCCCAAGTTACCTTCAACATTTTCAGCATCTGCAAGTTTATCAACAGCCAATTTGTCCTGAAGGCATGAAGAGAAAGGATGCCCGAGGCATGGAAAAGTCAGCCTGCACTCAAACTCCGAGGTAAGAAGCTCAGCCCTTCCCCATCGCTCTCTGCCATTTGGGCCATTGCTCAGAAAGGGACCAGGCAGAGTTTTCCAGTTTTCTCAAAAAAATTGGATAGAAAGTGGGAGGCTGCCACTGGAGAGTTGGTGAAAACCTTTAAAGCCCCGAATGCATCCAAGTGGTGGTGCTGGGTGGTCACTGAGGAACAGATTCAGGAGAGAATTAAGGCAGAAGTTGGCGACTGAATGGATTGAATGTCGGGGTTGCAAAAGAGAAAGAATACTGAGGCTAATGATTAGGTTTCTTGCTTGGGTAACTGGGTGATAAGGGTGTAATTAGCTGAGAAAAATACAAGCTGTGAACTCCTTGCGGGCAGGGACTTGACCGGTTTGAGTTACTGCTGTCTCCTCAGTGCCTAGAAGAGTGTACCCCGCTCAAAACCTGGGCTAGGTACACGTGCGAGGAAATAAACAGATCAGCAGAGGGGACTGAAGGTGAGATTAGTTGCAGACAACCATGTGTAAATATCGATGAGTAATTAAAACATCACTGTTGATGGGAGTATAAATTGTTGCAATCATTTTAGAGGGCATTTTAGCAATATGCATCCAAAATGTTAAAAATGAGCACATTCTTTGTCTCAGTAATTCCCTAAGATTATATCCTTAACAAAATAGCCATGATCATACACAGTGACTTACCTTAAACTTGGCCATTGCCATGTTGTTTATAGACTGATAAAAGGGACATAATATAAGCAATGCTAGCTAGTTGCTTAAATAAAATAGGGTATAATCAATGTAGGCAGCAAAAAGGTATGATCATATCCATATTTATGCTATTTAAATGAAAAATTTTAAATGAAAAATTCAGATTACAAAAAGAAGATGGCAGATAACCCCACTTTTTAGTAATCACCTGAGTGGTGTGATTATGGGTGACTTTTATTATTTTCTTCAACTTTTTTCGTTCTCTGCCATGCATGCGTACTGCTTTTGTAATAAAATAATAAACATATCTATTTTTAAGGAACTATGCACCTTCAGTCCAGGAAGCAGGGTTTCTCTGGAAATTCAGATTCATTGTCAGCATGATGTAGGTTGCTGCTGTGGGATACTAAGAGAGAACACCTAGACAGAACCCTGGGGAACACCAGCACTGAAAGAATGAGCAAAAAAAAACCCTAAAGGAAAAATGGAAAGAAGTCGAGGGAATCTCAGAGAGAAAGCAGAGTCAGGGAAGTCTCTGGAAGCGCGGTTTCAGGGAGGCGGTTTCTGCATTACACCACCCAACAGCAGGAGGGCTCAGGAAGGGGGATAGACAGACTCGTGTTGGAGTAGGTGTCTTGGAAGTAGGGACGGGGCCACCTCCAAGTAAAAAAAAGGCACTGTGAGACAGGGAAGATGAGTAAATGGAGACAGGAAGTCTAGATTGAGCTCTCAAGAAATGTGGCTGAAAGGGAAGGAGTGAGACTGTGCAGGGGATTCAAGGGCATATGGTGTGGGTGATGATCTGGTGACGTCACTCACCTGTTGGCGACGTGCTATGTTGTCGCATTTCTCTCTGTGATGGGAAGGCCAGATGATCTGGATGGAGTCTGTGCGCTGCCTGATGTACCTGTGCTCCCCGAAGCCCCGCAGTGTGCAGGAGCTGGAGGAGCGCAAAATGCACCTCCCTGACGTCGCCCCCCATGACACCACCAGGGAACTCATCCTCCTGAACCAGCAGCGACTGGCTGAGATTGAGCTGTCCAACCAGCTGGAGAGGAAGAAGGAGGAGCTGCGGGTCCTCTCCAAGCACTTGGCCATAGAAAAGAACACAGAGACCCTGCTTTATGCCATGCTGCCCCAACATGTGGCCAACGAGCTGAAGGAGGGCAAAAAGGTTGCCGCAGGTAGAGCATGCCCTTCTCTTCGTGGGGACCTCTGAGCAAGAAGAGGCAGTGCTCCTCAGCGGTTAGGGCACAGGCTCTGAAACAGGACAGATCTAGCTTTGAATTCTGGCTCCGTCACTTGTCAGCGACATGACCTTGGGCTGGTTACGTAAGCTGCGTGTCCTCAGTTTTCTTCTCCCAATATTAATAAAAATAGAAAGAATACAATTGCGAAATATGGATTAAATAAAAATGCCTGTCAGCTACACCCACCTATATCACATTCTCTAAGACCTGGAAGAGTGGCCTGAGACTGGCCTCTGTCGGGGACCACAAATAGAGTTCTTTCCTCGAACCGGAAATAACATGCCTGCACTTGACCTAAATCATGGGGTGCCTCTAAGGACCATTCTGGGAGGAAGGATGCTGTGTTTACTCTGAACTCACTTTCCATTTGTCACGGGTGTGTGTTCACCCCCAGATACACGTGGCAAAGCCAGTCAATGCCAGGGTGCTGTCAGGTCTTGAGGACCCAAAGGAGTTCATAGTCTTGTGGGTTTGACAGATATATACAGATTATATTCATGGGGGACGGGGTAGCCAAAGGAAGGGAAACTCGTGTGCATTAAGGAGCCATGATTGTGCCAGGATCTGGATTAGACATTTTCATATAGGCCATTTCATTTAATTTTCTGAACATTTCTATGAGGGAGGTGTTAGTATCCCAAACAGCAGAGTGAATTTACATTCACCCCAGTTTATTAGTAAACGAATTGAAAATCAATCAGAAGTCCCTCTAACTCCAGAATTCATACTTTGTCCGTAACAAAGGTGTGGAAACACAGATGCTAGGGAAGTTAATAAGTAGAAGTCAGAGAGAAAGATACAGGGTCAGGGGCTATGAGGCTTTACATAAAGTGTATGGCACTTGAGTTAAACCTTGAGACTGTATTTCAGCAAAAAAACAAACAAACAAACAAAAAAAAAACACGAAGAAGGGAGAGGCATTGCAGGAGAATGGTATGATAGGAGCAAAGGTGAGGCAGAATAAGAAGGTGGATAATCACAGATGGTATGAATTAAGGTCATCTGGGGGCATGAGGTAAAGAAGGGAAGAGGGTTAGATATTGAAGCTTAGGGAACACCTATTATTTAAGAAGGAAGAAAAGCCGGTGGAATATATAAAACAAGATCAGAAAGGTAGGGAGAATATGAAGAGAGAACGGTAGGCCAGAAGCCAAAGGGAAGAGAAAGTTACATGAACGGAAGATTATTACCAGAGGTGTAAATAACACAGAAAGTACCCAGCTCTGTTCAAGGAGTCATACATTCAGTCATCCACAAATATTTACTGAGCATCTACTATGTGCCAGGCCGTGCTCTAGGCGCTGGGGATATAGCAGAGACCAAAAAAGTCTCTCATCTCATGGAGCTTATAGTCCAGTGGGGAAGACAGGCAATAAGCAAATAAACAATCCCATATAAAATAGGCCATGTAAGGCATATGGGCTTGGGGGCAGCAATGAGGCTAAAAGGATAGAGTCGAGGGACATTATTTTAGCTAGAGTGGTAAAGGAAGTCCTCACTGAGGTGGTTACATGTGAGATGTGAGACAGAGCTCCTTGGATATTTGAGAAATGAGGGGTCAGGCAGAGGAAGCAGCAGGTGCAAAGGTCCTACGCAGGAGGCACTTGAGAAACCCAAGGAGGTCAGTGTGGCTGGAGTGGAGTAAGTCAGAGAGAGCGTGGAGACGTGAGGTCAGAGAGGTAGCGGCGACAGAGGGGGCCCCTTATTGGCCACAGTAAGCATTTTCTGTTTTAGTCTCAGTGTGATGGAAGTCGATGGATGTGAGGCAGAGGAGTTGGGGGTCTGACTTAAACAGATCATCTAGCTGCTATATGGAAATTCTCAGGACCAGAAGCAGCCTGATGCATTAGGAGGATGTGCTGAGGATATGGTGTGGCTTTCTCACCATACTCGGATAGCGGATCTCACCACGTCATGGTGACCAGTCTCTATCAGCCCTGCCCCTGGGTCTCTGCCTCAGCCTACCTGCCAATGGCTTCTCTGTCAGCCAGTGCCCACCCAGCCCGTTTCTGTCCTGCCATGCCTCTCATCACACCTTACCGGGTGTTCAATTATGCTTACGTCTCCTCCACTGGACTGGGAGCTCAAGGGCTGAGGTCCTGTCCGCTTCATGTTAGGTGATTCTCCCCGCATGATGACTGGCTCATAGCAGGCCCTCAGGGAAGGTCTGCTGGCTGAATGGCATCCGGCTCCTTCACCCCAAGGCACAGTCAGATTTGGTTCCCAAGGGGCACCTGAATCTAGAATTCATAGGATTATTATTATATACATAGCATCATACACTAACCCAGGGGCTTTGTCTTCTCTGGAACTTGTTTCTGCCAGAAGCAGAAAGGCCTTTGGGCTCTCTCATGGTTGTTTGTGGAATCATTTTTCTTCTTCCCCCTTCCCTCATGCTCCTCATCCTCCTGGCAAATAACCACCAGCTTTAATATGGTCCTTCTGTCAATACACGGAAAATGACAAAAGTGTTTAGTCATACATTTAATGCATTCAGGAGACCCTCTGAATGTCCCTTTCCCCTTACAGGTGGAAACAATAGGAAATGCTTACATGGCGGTGGGGGGCGTCCCGGTGCCTATTGGAAGCCATGCTCAAAGAGTGGCTAACTTTGCCTTGGGGATGAGAATTTCTGCAAAAGAAGTCATGAATCCTATTACTGGAGAACCCATCCAGGTAGAGAGAAACTGAGTACTTTGCTGAATACCAACCATCTCACGCACGCAAAAGTAGAATTCTGCTTATTAGTCTGTTCAGATGGTTACTGGGTATGTTACAGTGATTAAAATGGGTGGTTTCTCCCAACTCTTGTCTTCTCTTGCACATGTTCTAAGTAATCAAGTAAGGATATCACCATCCCAACTTTTCTTAAATTTCAGAGGAGGCTTTGGAGCTTGGGATTTTCATGGGATTCACTGCAAGCCTCTTTGCCCATAGTGCTGAGCACATCTCTCCATTTACTCTGCAGGGCTCAACCCATTTTGATAGCTGGCTTTTTTATGATTCCGGCTTTTTAATTTGAGCATTCAATCCAACAAGTGGTTCAGGTTTACTGAAGAGCCAACCCCTTCCCACCCCAAGGGAAACTGTGTATTCGACATGCCTTCTCAAAGGTTCAAGAGTCAGGCTTAGGGGGGAAACTGCCCTCAGCAGTAGGCTAGACACCAGGGTGCTATGAGATATTTAGAATAGCTTTCCTCCCACCACGTGGCCCTGAGTGAGACATCTGCTCACCTCTCTCACAGGAACCTACTCTTCCAAGCATGGAAGTTCATTCACACTATAAAAGATGGATAATTTTGGAGATGAAAAGTAGGTGTCCTCTTCTGTCTGCTCAGCAGATCCTAGCTGCCCTGAGATGTCTTAGAGCAGTGTTTCTGTGGTTTAAAATGTAATCCCTTCTCTGTTTCTGGCAGGCAGCTCTTCAAGATAAACTACCCAGCCAATTCAAAATAAATAAAGACAACTTTAAGATGGAATACGAATTTTCTAAACTACAACCCCTACATAGGAGATTCTGAAGATGCAGTCCACTCCCCCTCATGATGAGTCTGACACTGAGAAATGCTGCAGGTTCTGCTTATTGTGCCCACTGTAGCCTTCTGAGCAAAAGCTGCTTTTAGGTAGTTCCAGGAAGAACACATCCACAATACTCAGCCCATCAAAAACACACAGATACAACTGTTGACAAAAAGCCCCAGTGAAAACTCAAGATGGGAGAGAAGGAGGGAATGAGAGAAGGTCAGATAAGAGATATGTGTTTCGGTTAAAGGGCTGTAATATAAGCCACTGAGAAAAAAGATAATTGAAAATATACTGTTGGGTAAATAGAGTGTGTGTATAGGGTTGTGTGTGTGAGAGAGGCGTGGTTGCAGAGATGATGGTAATGCTACACCAATAAGAACGAAATTAAACAATGAATTCCGGGACACTCTCAGGGTGGATTTACCAAGAAGAAAACAGGAAAAGATGTTATCAAGTTTAAGATATGACTAGGGACATGGTTAGGAGCATCATTAACTATCCACCAGAAACAACATACCCTGTGGGTTTATTTAAGGAAGTAGGGAAAAGGACCTGAAACATTTCTCTCTCAAGAGAATTGAGATAAGATAGTACTCTTGGAGATCTTCTATTATTTCATTCACATAGCCTTCAGTCTACAGGTACTGAGGTCCTACTATGCACGAGGCAGTGTTACTCGGTATTTGACAGGCTCCTTTTCCTATAGGAACAGGCAAATTCATCTTCGGTAAAAGAAAGAAGAAAGTGGTTACCTCTGCAGAGAGGGACGGAACTTCACTGGACAGGGGCACAAGATAATTCTGCGAGGTCATGAAAGTAGGCTGTATTTTGTTTTGGATGGCAGCTACAGGGCTATATGCTCTTGTCAAAACTCATGGAGCTAACGACTTAAGATCTGTCTTCTTATTTTATGTAAATGATACCTCGATTTAAAAAGAAAAGCAAGAGTATTTGATGGTCCCATTTCGGTGAGGTTCTCTCTGTGCAGATCAGAGTCGGCATCCATACGGGACCAGTCCTAGCAGGTGTGGTGGGAGCCAAGATGCCCTGGTACTGCTTGTTTGGTGACACTGTGAACACAGCTTCTAGGATGGAAAGTCACG
Organism: Mirounga leonina; assembly: GCF_011800145.1. Lineage (NCBI taxonomy): Eukaryota > Metazoa > Chordata > Mammalia > Carnivora > Phocidae > Mirounga > Mirounga leonina. The sequence continues at coordinate 60,312,773 of NW_023270316.1, read as the reverse complement.
GGCTTCCCGACAAAGCGCAGCTCAGTCCCACGGCCTACAGGTAGCCAACCATGTATTCATGCCTTCCTTTGACTTCCCCTACTTCCAGAATGCACAGAGTGCCTAGCCGCCATGGGATGGGGGTTGTGAAGGAGACCTATGGTTCTTCTTCCATGCCACCCAGGCTTACAGAAGACCTTGTGTCGGATAGTAAATATTATTGAACCTCTACTATAAGACAGCTTTGCTCCCAAGGAGCTTATGATCTAAAGCAGGGACTGGCAAAGTACAGTCATAGGCCAAATCAAGCCTGCTGCTTGTTTTGTAAATAAAGTTTTATCGGAACACAGCCATGCTTTTTAATTTCCTCGTTATCTATGGCTGCTTTCATGTGACAACCCCAGAGTTGAGTAGCTGTGGTGGAGGCTGTCTGGCCTGCAAAGCTGAAATTATTTACTATCTGGTCTTTTACAAAAAAAAAAGTGTGCTGACCCTTGGTCCAGTAGAAAAAGAAAGACATATTTGACAAAGAATTATTTTGAAAGCATGATAAGTACAATGATAAAGATAAGCATAAAATAAGTATTATTTTAGAACTTACCGGAGGCCAGCCGAATTCTGTTCTAAGTTCTTTTACGTATGTAAGTTCATTTACTCTTGCAACAGCTCTATGAAAATGTACTATTATTATTTTTATGTACAGATGAGAAAAACAGTCAGGCACAAAAGGTTAATAACGTGTCCCAGGTCCCAAGTCCCAAGTAGGCTAGGAAGGAAAAGTGTCTTGGGAGCCGAGGCGAGGGTGACCGAACCCAGTAAAGAAATCCTTTGTGGGGGAGGAAATTCCTGAGCTGAATCTTCAACAAGGAGTTCAGAGGAGGATTTAGCCAAAGCTGAGGTTTGGGGAGTGAAAAACCGGCAGTACAAGCACAGAGAGTAGGAACAGAGAACTACAAACAATTTAGCTTGCTGGAGTGGAAGACATGAAGCAGAAAGTAGTGGGAGCCGGGCGCCTGGGTGGCTCAGTTGGTTAAGCGACTGCCTTCGGCTCAGGTCATGATCCTGGAGTCCCGGGATCGAGTCCCGCATCGGGCTCCCTGCTCAGCAGGGAGTCTGCTTCTCCCTCTGACCCTCCCCCCTCTCATGTGCTCTCTCTCTCCTCTCATCCTCTCTCTCAAATAAATAAATAAAATCTTTAAAAAAAAAAAAAAAAAAGAAAAGAAAGTAGTGGGAGCCGGGTGTTCCCCGTCGAAGAGCAAGGGGGCTCGCTGTAGGTGAAGAAGAGCCCCTGGGGAATATGAGACTGGAGACAATGGTGGGGTCAGGGTCCTCTTTGAAGCTGACTCTCAAGACCATGCAAGGGCAGATTCAAGCATCAGGAAACGGGAAAGAGAAGGCCCGTGAGGTTGGGTTTGAACCAGAGCACTGGTGGTGGGAGTTCAGGAGAAAGTAAAATCAGCTGAGCTTGGTAATTGCTAGAAATGGAGAATGAGAAAGAGGGAAGAGCCTTGAATGTCTCCCAGACCTCCATGCTGGGTGACAGGGACCTGAATCTCACCACCAGAGATAGGACAGGTAAGAGGGCTTCTAGTTCACAGAGGCAGATGATGAATTCAGGCTTGGAAGGGCTGAACTCAAAGGAACTGTGGAGCATCTGAGGTAGAGGTGCCATTACACGGCTGGGTGAAATTTGGAGTCGAGGTGTTGGCTGGGAATCCCGACTTGGAGAAGGCAACATATAGGTGGCAATTCAGCCATGAGACTGAGGACATCACCTGGGGAAGGATGCAGTGGGAGAAGAACAGTGCAAAGAGCAAACATTTAAGTGGTAGGTGGATGAAGACAAGCCCATGTTAAGAGGCAGAAGAAAAAAGAAGGAACAGGCAGAGTTCAAGCACCCTTTTGGGTATTTTTAGGGAGGAGGAATTGAACAAAAATGTCAAAATAGTAACAAGGACAGAAACATATGCACCAGAAGTTTTAGGGACACTATCAGACGTGGTTGTGGTGGAATGGTGGGGATAGACAATGGGCTATGAGTTGAAGGATTAAAGGGAGAGAATGTATGGGATTAAAGCAGGAGATAATAAAGTGGGAAGGTTTTTGCTTCTGTTTAGGATGGAAGAGACCTTAGCAGGCTAGTGGGTTGAGGGAGGACACAAATGGTGGGAACTAAAGAGAAGGGGGGAGGTGGCTGATGGGGCCAGCCCTTGAGGAGGTAGGAAGGGAGCATAGATCAGGTGCCCTTGCACAAGACACCTCATCCTCAGGAGACTGGGGAAAAAGGGAAGTGTGGTCACGGGGGTGAGAAGCTGTGGGGTCTTGCCTAAAAATGATTACAATTTTATAGAAGAATCACAAAGGTCACAAAGTAGGAGGCACAGCCAGCAACTTGAGAGTGAGGAGAGCAGGTGCCAAGTGGGGGAACTAGAGGAGCCCAGTGAAGGTCTGAAATCTCCACGGAACTGGCCAAGGACCAGGGAAGGTCGGTGAATGCCGAGAACTGGCTGAGGCACCTGACCATGAACTGGAAACATGGCTGGTCTGCACTGTTCTGTGGTTTCTCTCCAACACCTGGCAGCCAGCCGCCAGTAAAGAAATGAACAAGCAAACATTTCACAGTTATCCCATAGCTCTGTCTTTTTTCATGGTCCCCTCCCTATAATCTTCTCTTTGGTTCCTTGGCAGCCAGGGGCCATGGAGAAAGCTTGGGGAGTGAGAATGAGCATGACCACATGGGGTAATGGGGTGCTTGGGGAAGATGGAAAGGAGTGCTGATATCCAAGGAGCCTCCTGTTTCAGAACCACGTGGGGCTGGTGCACACACAGGCAGAGAGGACATGGTTGCTGCAGCGTGCGGGCTGTGGGTATGAGCAGTGTGTTGGAGGGAGGAAAGGAGGGCTAGGGTCACAGGATTTTGATGGGTCCCCTGTGCTCTCACTCTGCCTCTGGCACCCTGTTCAGCATGTCTGAGCTTCATCCTCCCTCCTTGCCCCACTTAGCAGGACTGGCTAATGTCCTGGGGTCACCCTCCCCCCAACAATCCGTTGTGTGCCCTGGGACCCAGACTCCTCCTGAATCACCTTCTCCATTGTAGCCAACTCTCAAGTTGCAGACCTGTGATCTTTGATATCTGGTGCATTTTTTTCCACCCTCTGTGCAGCGCTCTGGAAAATCAAGGCTTTGAAATAATTGAGGGGGTGAAATCGAAGTGAAAGGTAAAGGGAAAATGACCACGTACTTTCTGATCCGGAACCTGAATGCCTCAGAGGACGAGATCATGGGCAGACCTCAAAGCCTGCTTGATCGCAAGGGTGAGCATGAAGGAAAAGCCACATCTCAGTGCTGGGATATTTTTTCCACTAACAACCTTGGATGTGTTTCGTGTGGCCCTTAGTTATGCAGGGTCAGCAAGGGTATCATCCGGTCGCACCCCCTTCCATTTGGTCGAAGCTCCCGAGAATCAGAGTAACCAGGATGAACACTTGCATCCTGGATAGTTTGATGTTCCTTGAGCTGGGCTGGTGGGCCCAGCCTAAAGAGGCCCTCATGCGTTCATTTTCAAGGTTCTTTCCTGCCCCAGAAAAGGCTTTTTCCCATCAGTCTCTCCTGTAGCTGGGGGATGATTTTAGAATCTCTCCCTGCTCCTCAGCCTCAGAACGGGCTTTCCTTGCAACCTTCCTCATTTTCTTCTGGCTTCGGAAACTGGGAAGAAGGACAAGATCTGTGACTCACCCAGCTCCAGGAATGACAGGAGAGTGGGTTTCGGTTAAAACAACCCAGCGCTAAGCCAGCCCAGGGATCACCATTTGGCTCATGTGCTCACACACAGCAGCAGCTGGAATCCAACAAGGAGGTCTCCATCAGCCGCCCTCCGCCCCACGCGGCCAGGACCCTTAACATCTGCCTTGGTTAACTCGGGGCGCTGCTGACCCAGAGGGGAGACCCAGTAGCAGGAGGCAAACCTTCCTGAACCTCCAAAGCAAATTGGAGGAGGAAATGGATTCATTTTGACAGGAGCTAATCTTTAGCTGCTCCGGACGCCTGCAAAGGAATATCTCGAAATCCAGAGATTTCTCATTGCTAATATGTGCAGGATGTCTCTCTGGAACACATGAATTATGGTTAGTTTTAAAAAGTGAGGCTATACCAGTAAAGAGATAGGTATTGGAAGAACTTTTAGAATTGTTTTCATAGTGTTTTCGGCACATGTTAGTATCCCTGTGAGCTGCGATGGGTTTTGGCCACATTTTAGTGCGAAAGATACTGCAATAGAAAGATATAAATTAAAAATCAGAAATAACTTTGGCTAATAAACACCAGAAGCCACCCTTAACAGAGTTTTTGGCCTCTGAATTTCTAGGCTCAGGGTGCCTTGCCCACGACATCACCTTCTCCCTCCCCACAGGGAGAATTGCTAGAAAGGGATAAGCAATTTCTTTGTTGTCAGAACTAGACAAAGTAAACCGGGAGAGGTGTTTTGCAACCTGATTGTGGGAGAGCGGAGACAGCCCGAGGCTTTAACTCCAGGACAGGGCAGAATCCTGCTCAGAAGGTACACCTAGCTCAAACTGGATTTCACTTTCTCCCGTTCCCCCTGCAAGGGTTCTCAAATGGGAAAGTCTGACAAACAGGTTTCTAGAATGTGGTGTGGGTCAGTAGACTCTAACCCACTTTTCTGAGCTGGAAAAACAAAACAAAACAAAAATAACTGAGAGTAGAGTATGAGTAAGCTTGTCTCAGTTAAATATCTCAATATGGACCCTGAGAAAGAGGAGAAAGGGTATGAAAGAGGGGGAGGGGTAGCCCTTTCTGGACCCTAACCAGCTTTTCTGTGCAAGCTGGGAAAAGGCCTATTTTTCCCAGCCCTCCAGGTATGGCTTATGGTGAAGGAAAGTCACCCGCTCCTCTGGGCTGATGTCAGCCCCCCAGCCTGAACTTCTTGGCCAGGAATCTCTGCAGAGAAAGGGCACAACCCTGTGTGCAGAACCCACAAAGATCTCTCGGCCTCTTTTCTTTCCATGCTTGCCTCTCCCCTTTCCCCATCAGCCGAGGATCTCCTGCCATAAGCCTCAGCTGTCTGGCCCTGGGGAAGGGAGTGCCTGTCCCTCCCAGCCCCACTGCGGTGCAGTGCTGGAGATGGCCCCAAGAACATGACCCCATGAACTTCCAGGGACTAAGGGACTTTGCCCCACACAGCAAGACGGAGTCTCTCAAAGCCAGTGATGGAGGAGGGGGATACAGAAACACTAACATGCACGCTAATATTCTTCCCAAATTGGCCTCTTTCCTCAGATGATCTTCCATAGGAGACACACGCTGGCTTTTTTGGGTGATTTGGGGGAGGTGTGGGAGGAAGACCAAGAAAATGAATGTGAGCAGATTGGAACTGCAGCCAACACTAAATCATGGGTAGATGGCAGTGGGGCCGGGTGCGGGGGCCTCAGCAGTGACCCTCCTGTGCCCTCCTCAGGCCGAGCTCCTCCCCTACCTGGCATGAGAGGACACCCAGGGGGTGACAGGAGCAAGAAGGGACAGCAGCCCGGAGAGCTCTTCCTCAAACCATTCTCCTTTCTCCCTTTTGTTCTCAAAAGCAGGTGCATTTGCTCCTTCATCTTCTAGCTGGTGAAGGCATTAGACATGTTAAATGTCCTGTGGTCTCCCCAGCACTGTCCAGTTGGTCCTTCACACGGTGGGCACCTGAGGAGATACCCAAGGGGCGGCTGATGTCCAGAGGCATCAAAGAAAGGCCCCCCACCTCTGCAGCTCATGAAGCTGGCTGGACATTCTCACTCTTCCTTCCCCACATGCTTGTTCGCAGAGGCAAGTGCTCAAGGAAGTCAAGACAGCAGGACTGTTGCCATCATGCAGTACGAGCACAATGAGCCACTGTCCCCGAGGAGTGACAAGGCAGACGGTGAGTACACCGACCGTTAGACCCCGCCCCCCCCCCCCCAGCGGTGTGGTGCGTGGAGGGAGAATCGCTGGGTTCAGACGTGTGGCTCATGGTGAGTGGCAAAGAGCCAGATGGGGACAAGTGGAGTTCGGGGTCCTGGGGCAGGATGCTTCTGATGGTTGCTCATTGCATTTTGAATACACCCCACCCACCTCCCCACCCCAAGTGTGCTGGGGGGCCCTCATTCTGGAAGGGTTCTCTATGCGCCCCCTCCAAAAGAATGTTTCATACTCAGAAAAACATATTGGTTTCCAGGTACCAGGGTACCCAGGGTACCCACGGTACCTGCGAAACAAAGTTTGTCTGGACATCATGCCCCTGTAGCACGCCACCTATGAATAAGGAGTACCAGAGATTTCTGCACTGTTCCCATCACAGGGTCCTTCAGAGAGACCTCGGAGCAGGGACAATAAAGTACAGGCCCAGTGACTCTCTTCCCTGTTTGTCCCTGAAGGCGGTAGGAATGGGAGGTTTCCCTCAATCCATGGCTACTCTTTTCTGCCCTGGTGAGCCATTCGGCTTCCTCGAGCGCCATTCGCAGCACTGACACCCCCGGGTTTTGAGGATGGGGACACAGAGTGGTGATGAAGGACCAGGGATGAGCCTGCAGAAGGAAGTGCTGTCGTGGCAGGCCCCCGCCCCCAACTTGTCCTCTCTGGCTTTGGGCAGCCACTGCCACCCTCTTGTTTTCTGGAAGCCTCATGCGAGCGGGTCCGGGGGGCATTAAGCTTTCGAGGCAAGGCAGCAGTGTCTGTCTGTTAAAGAGTTTAGCTCTAGTGATTTTTATTAGACAGTATCTTTTAAGCGTTGCCTGAGCCCTTGGCGTTGGGTGCTGTCCCGATGCCTGAAGACTTCCCTCTAGCTCAATCCCAGAATCTGAGGTCGAGGGAATGATCAGCACCCTTCTATTCAATTCCGAGGGGAGACAGGGTAAAACGCCCCTTACTTGGATTGGGGCTCTGGGGGAATCTTGGACTCTGGGGCATGACTTTCCGCCATGACTCAGAGGCATTGCCCTCCCCTCCCCACGGCCTTCCTTCCTATAACTGCATGTTTCTGAGTGACGTTCGATCTTTGATGTTATTATGGTATGGGATTGTAATGTTCATCTTACATATGGGATTGTAATGTTCATAGGTTCATTCAACAGCATCTCTTGGAAAACTGTTGATGCTCCAGGGAAACAGAGAGTGGAGGCCAGGCCCTAGGTTGGGATCTGTCAGTGCGCGCTGAACTATAGCCATGAGTCCCTGCCTCATATGGCCTGCATTTTAATAGTGGAAGACAGACAACATGCAGCAGAAGAAATTAGATCACTTTAGGTAGTGACAAACGTTGGGAAGAAAATAAAGAACTGAGTGATAGAGAAGAGGGCCAGTGAAGGCTTCTTTGGGGCTGCAGCATTTGAGCTGAAGTGTGCAGGAAGGACCAGAGCTGGCCATGAGGCTACCACGGGCACTTCCAGACAGCGCCATGGCTGAAGGCAAACATGAGCTTGGCAAGTTCAAAGAAGACTAAGAAGGCCATTGTATCTAAAGAGGGGTGGAAGAGGAAGGGAGCAGTAGGGGAGGAAGTCAGAGTGGTCTTGAGCTTTCCTAGCCCCATACAGAAAGTCTGAGCATAAGTAAGGGGCAAGGCAGGGCGCTGCTGGGCTCCATGGGAATGTTCCCCAGGAGAAGGTCTCTGGCACTTGTGTTCTGAAATGACTGCTCCATAAACAGCTCAGGATGGGAGGTCTAAGAACTCTTTGTGCTCTAAGAAGGTGAACAAACTCATTTTTCAAACTTGTGCTACATGGGGATCCCTCCACAGAAGAAATCAACAGGTCTGGGCTGGGCTGGCCTTCCTGCTTAAAAAGGAGACAGAAGTTTCTTAGGTAGGCCCCTGATTCCATATCTCCCCCAGCTGCTGCTTTCTTGGACATAAACCAGTATCAACAACTATAGGTGGAGAAACTGAGGCCACTTCAGTTTGGGGGTGAAAACGGGATGGGTAGAGAACAGGCATTTGTTGGGCAACTAGCTAGTGCTGGGCATTTTACCCACTTTATCTCATCTGATACAACAGTCCCTTGACTATTCCCATAACAGAGCTAAGAAACTTGAAGTTCACAAAGGTGATATAATTTAGACGAAATCCCACAAGTAGTAAGTGGAAGAAGTAGGACTGGATCTTTATGCTTGCTTGTCTCGGGCAGCCCGTGTCCATGTGAACAATGGACCAAAAGGACTTCAGTTTCCCCAGGTGGTAGACTGCTGTATGTGGACCTCCAGACTTCACAATGGCTCTGCCATGTTTCTCTCAGATCCTCTGGGCCCCAACTGAGCAGCTTTCTGGTTGTTGGGTGTGATGAGCAGGTGAATTCACGAGGACCAGCTCATACCCTGAGGGGATATGATAAATTGTGGTGTGAGCCAGAGGTTTGGAAATGAGGACAAAGCCAGCCAGGCCACTGGACCTCACTCTGGCTACCCAAACTAAGACCTACCAAATCAGAAATTGCTTTTCACAGCTTCCCCAGAGAATTTGAGTTTGGATTTACCACGATACAGGCTTCTTCCTTGTCTGTGATGATTGGCACCAGACCTAGAATTTCACCTTGAAGGATTCGGGACACCTGCTCCCAGGGCCTGCCTTGTCCTTGTGAGGTAGGTGTCAGTTCTCGTAGGTTTGGGGCTACATCTGATAATGTTGTGCTTAGCTCTGAGGTAGGTGAGGGCTGCCAGAGGGTCACTGCAGGAGCCCCTACTCTAACCTCCAGCCTTGGGGCCATCCCACCTGGCCCCTATGTGGGCCCCGTTATGGGAGAGTGCTTCCATTAGTAGCCAAAACCTGCCAGGACTCCGAAGATTAGGCTGCTGGCTCTTCCTACCTCCAAGATCTGCCTGTTTCCCAACCTCTAGGCAGTTGGGAGGACATTCAAGGCTCACCTCATCGATCACGTCTGCCATCAACCTCACCAGGTTGTCAACTGGTTGCCAAACTTAGGATCACTTTCCAGGGGCATGCATTTCCATCGGACTTGGCTCCCAGATGTGGGAAGCAGGTGCTCCCCTACGTCCCCCTCCCCTGTGAGGACCACCACTCCTGAAAAATACCTTACGGCCTCAGCAGCACACGAAGCTGCAGAGGCGAGGCGTGAACCACAAAGACCCCTCTCTGAGGGCCAGCTGAGATGTGATGCTCATCCCTTCCCTCGGCCCTCTTTCAAAGCGGGGACCTCACTGAATCTCTGCAGGGCCCAGCCAAAGTGTCTGCCCTGGCAATAGGAAACACTCCAGCAGGACCCAGGCCTGCAGGCTGCACCCAGGACCTCATTTGCACTTCAATAACACGCTTTTCTTTTACTCCACTATGGATTTGGGTGTTAGATGTGTCAGTGGAGAGACTCCCCGGTGCAATTAAACGGGAGTATTGAGCCGGAGAGAAATCAGTGTGTGTTGACTCAGATATTTGAGCAACCACCTTTCAGTATTGACTAAAAAATTGGCCTTCCAGCTGTCCCTGCTGGCAGGCTCTTCTGGCATCTCGTCAGACCCCTGTTAATGTGTTTTTCAAATTTCAGCTTGCTTCAACTTGTCTCCTAACTGATTCTCCCGACAATTAGAATAATGGGTTCCAGGCTGACCTGCATGCAGCACTTAGGCACACAGCCCAGGCTCCTCTCTGGAGGTGACCCCTTCTTATAAATCAGTCCAAGGGGGTCCGCTTGCCGGGGTCATGGCAGGTTAAGTCAGTTTGGAGGACTTTGTACACCCACTCCTAATTGTTCCTCTGTGGCCTGTTAGTGGCAGGGGTCTCTCTCTGAGTTCCGTGGTCTACCTGCTGGGGGCTTTGCTGATCCCCTCAAATCTGACTCCCCCTTCCCAACAGGAGGAACCTCCCCACCCTGAGCAATCTCCCCGGGGAGTGAGTCTTGCGTAAGTTTGTGGTCACTTAATTGGCAGGTCCTTGCCCCTCACTTTGCAGAGTCCTGACAATACAAGTGCCTTTCCCAGACGTGTCTAGTGAGCTGGGGCCCAGCTGGTTCAGAGCCAGGCTAAGGAGCTGGGCCTGTATTCCGGCCCCCCAGGCCTTTCAGCAGCAGCCTTTCTGAGGCCTTCGTAAGCATGGCTGTCAAATCTTCCTGACCTTTTCTACTCGGGACTGACGAATGGCATAGTTGTTCTGTTTGTTTTTGCTAGAGGACTGGTCTTCGTATTTATTTATTCAGATGCAAGTATAGTTGCATATATCCATGTCAGTTTCAGGTGTACTACACAGTGATTGGACAAATGTCTACGGTATGCTGTGCTCACCACGTAGCCGCCATCTAGGACCAGGCGGTGTTCTTACGGTACCATTGACTATATTCCCTATGCTCTGCCTTTTATCCCCGAGGCATAGCTGTTTTGTTTGTTTGTTTGTTTGTTTTTTAAAGATTTTATTTATTTATTTGTGAGAGAGAGAATGAGAGAGAGCACATGAGAGTGGGAGGGTCAGAGGGAGAAGCAGACTCCCTGCCGAGCAGGGAGCCCGATGCGGGACTCGACCCCGGGACTCCAGGATCATGACCTGAGCCGAAGGCAGTCGCTTAACCAACTGAGCCACCCAGGCACCCCGGCATAGCTGTTTTTAACCTCAGGCTTTCTAGAAGTTGAGCTGTTAACCCAACAATGTTCTATAGAAGGAAGATCCTGGGAAGTATGAACGAACTCTTGACAAATGAGGGGTTTACCAGTGGAAGAACATCATCAGTGTTAGGGCTGGCCTCTCAAGTCCTTTGTTGTCAGCTTTGTTATCATCGACTGGGATGTGGCATCAGGAGCCAGTCAGCATGGGAAGGCAGTGGGTGGCAAGGCATCAGACTCAGATGGCTGGGCCTCACCCCAGAGGTGACTCAGTAGGCTCGGGGCAGGGGGTGTCTTTCAACTTTGATTTATTAACCATCTCCAAAGGGTTTTCTGATGAGCTGCCAGGCTAGGGGACACCATCATGGTGGAATGAGAATTAGCTTAAAATCGGAATTCCTGGGCCTGTGTCCACGGCCTGGCGCCCAGTAACCAGCTGTGTCACTTTAGGCAAGTCCTCTTTGCTTCATTTTCTCAACCTGAAAGCAGATTGCCTGCTTTACCCAGTCACTTTGAGGAATATATGAGATGCTATGTATTATCTGGAAACTGTAAAGTGCAGAAGATCTGCCCATATGCCAACCACTTTGTCAATTAGGGACCCTATGGTGGGGAATTCACTCACTTAACAAATATGTGATGGCAGGAACAGATTTGGCCTCTGCTCTGGTCTCTGGAGAATGCAGGGGCTTCTGGAAGCTGGAGATCTGGTCCTTCCAGGTCATGGCCTCTTTTGCCCATGGATAGAAATAGGAGACAAGGGGGAGGGTGATTCTAGAATGGCAGCCACCCTCATCAAACCTGGAGACCCCATTGCACCATTTGTATAACTAGGATAAAATTCTCTCACTGGTGGAGTTTCCCCCAAAAAACATCACTTCTAGAATTCGTGGCCCCTTTCTCTGTTCATACCTACAAACAGTATGGTGTGGCCAGCCTGACCTTCCCCCCAGAGCAGGTGGATTCATTGGAAAATAAATCCAGATGGAACCAAGTGGGAGGAGATAAAATGTTTCTGCATACATGGAGACCATTCAGAGTAAAGGCCAGGGAGGGTGTAGGGTGAGAGGTACAGGTGGTGGGGGGAGGACCCCCAATGGCAGGCCCCATGTGGAAGGCACCCAAATGGGGTAAAGTCTTGAGGACGACTGAGAAGACCCAACAGAGAGTCAGACTTCAGGTTCAAGCCAAAAGCCCCACCCCCATCATGGAAAATCAGTACTGAAATCAAGACTCGGTTTCCCACATCTTGTTCTATCTAGGAGGTTAGATACAGATGAGGAATGCAGACAAGGAATTATTGCCATTGCAAATGTAAGAATTCCTTCTGATAACGCCATGTCATACCCTTTATGACTCATAGAGTCCAGTCTGTAATTACCAGCCAGTGACCCAAAGTACGTATATATTTCCCAAAGCAGCAACATTTCCCCAAACTCCTCTTTGTTCTCACTGCTGCGCTATGGCATCCCCCAGTTTGGCATTTGATAACACTGTATAAGCAATGGTTGTTTTCCAAATGGGAAGATGTCTCCTACAACCACTTAATTCATTTTTAATAGCTATCGAAGCGGGTTTCTGTGCAGCTTTTAATTCTTTCCTGGGCTGTGTTGGTTTGCTCAACTGAAAATTATTTGTTTGTTCATTTATAATATAGAAGGAATATTGAATTATTATTACTATCTTAAAACCAGAAAGTGCAGATAAGTTAAGACGAAGAAAGCAGAAGCACCCGCAATTCCATCACCTGGAGAGACTACTACCAAATTTGGGGGGCCTAGCTGCCAAACTTATGTACGTGAGGGTCCCATGATGCATGTGTATACCTGTATTCTTCTCCTTACAAAATTGGGATTGGCACACATACGCTGCTTTGTAGCTTGGGAGGTCATGAATTTCTTTCGTTTGAACATTTAAGCACATTTCAAAACAGAAGAGGGAAATTTTAAGAAGACATAATGTGCCCGACATGGTATAGTTGTTTCCCATATGACTTAATGCTGTTTGCTGCATACCGAAAGTCACATTTTGCATCGCATCAAGTGGAAACTCCAATTATTTTGTGCTTCTGCAAATTGTAATACATCTGTGATGTCTCTGATGTTCCGTGAGTCCTAAAGTTGCCTCTGAATTTTCCAAGAAAGACTAACCAAGTTCAACCTGAGTTTTGGTGTTTAGATGATTTCATGTATCTAGATATCAGTAGTCCATGAACGATGTACATTGGAATTCTCAATCAAAAAACTTAATTAGCCATGACACTACATTTTCCAACTATGCACAATAATGAGCATTAACTCTAGCAAGGCAGTCCTTGGGGGTTGTGAGCAATGGTATTATAAGAGCTAAAGATGATGAGTGAGAATTCATCTCCAGCAAACAAGGAAATTCTTCCACCATCTGGAGTGTGGAATTGGATTGGGGTAAAATGTCAAATATATATATGTAGAAATTCCAGGAGAGTCTTGCAATTCCATACTGATCAAGTCTTGTTTGAATAGTCAGGCAGCATTGGCTCAAATTGACGAGGTCTTGTTTGGCCCGTTAGCTTTCAATAATTCTGTCTCAATTCTCCCAACACAATGCTAGCTGGCCATTTTTTTCTCCTTGTCCATCAGGGAGTTTTTCCTCATGGACAGAAAAGGGAAAGAGGAAGATGAGTTTAATAAAAGTGCAAGGGAAACGTGGGCAGAAATGGAGGAGAAAGAGGACCACAGTTAAGACACAAGCGAGAAAAAACAAAAAACAAAAAACAACAACAAAAAACAAAAAACCCAGCCCAGTTAGAAGAGAGAAAAACATGCCATGGGAGCAAGAGACACAAAGTGGGTCGGGGAGGGAGGGAGTATGTTGAAAACTTTTTGAGAAGAGAAATTAGAAGGAAGGAAAACACAAGAAAGTGTTGAATAACAGGGAGGCTAAAGGGTCTGTGAGATATTCTTTCCTAGTGTTGAGTTTACTTCCAAAATTCTTTCTGAGAGGTAAAGCCAGAAAATAGATGAGTTGTCTTCGCTACAAAGAAATTATGTGCTTTCTGGAAGCAGGGGCACATCAGACACAGAACCTGCCTGTGGATAGCTAAAGAAAAAGGTTTCCTTTGCTAGAATCCCTTATTTTAGCAATTCCAACCCCTTCTTGTTCGGTTTGTATTTTTGTTAGGGCGACCCCCACTTCTGGTACAATTCCAAAGACACAAACCACATTTTGGCACTCACAATACTATCTTGTGGAGATTTTCTCTTATAGGTTCTCATAACATCTCTATGAGTTGAGTGGGAGGCAGATGTATTGCGCAGTTATCTTTTTACGTCTGGAGAAACTGAGGCACGGGACGTTAGATGGGGAGAGTTCAGTTGCCCCTTTTAGTGCTGATGGGCAGTGACAGAGCCGGGGTGAGCCATGTCTTCTCAATAGAAATAATTACATTTCTATCTGTAATCCACTCCTTCCCCCTCTGTTTGCCGCGATACCACAACAAAACTGATCCTCAAACTTTTCAAACACACTGTCCTTATCACTAATCTTGCACATTTCCATTTTGGAAAAATTTTGTTCCTTTAAAAATGGTAATAGTGCTTACAGTTCAAAGAAAAGCTATACCACAATAAACTCTGTGATTCAAAGTGAAAGGGATAAAGGGTATTGGGAATAATAAAACTCATAGAGAATTGGCAAACAAAAACACCTGTGTAATTAACAGTTTCCAAAGAACATAAAATATTGCTAAGCATGATTCAGGCGGAGGAGGGAAGGATGTACTATGGAGTTAAAATGAATGCATAGCTAGTGACATGTCCACTTAAGTAAATCCCCTTTGGCCTTACCTTATAAAAATGCCCCATTTGAGGGTCTTATGAACTGATTCCTTGTCAGATTAGCCCTAACTTATGCATGAGCTGAATACTCCATATGAAACATCACCCAGAGTCGCCCCAGTGAGCTGGTTCTAGGTGCCCCACGATCTCCCTCCTTGTATGCTCCAGGCTCCTCTCCCAAATTCTCACCTCATCCTGGGCCAGAGACAGGCGAGAGAGACTGGGGACAGGCCCACTAGCCCCAATTTTTTCACATGCATATCACCCCTTATGTTCCTTCATGACTAGTACCTTAGCAAATTATTCGTGCTGAGAACTACCCATTGCTTTTAGGATCTGAAAACAAGGTTAATCACTGATCCAGGTTCAGGAAGATGTCTGAAGTGCTAACAGTCCCTTCTGGTGAAAGAAGTCATTCATTAATTTGGGAACAGAAGGCTGAAGCCAGGCGCTCCTCCTGCATTTCCTGA